>NW_006921743.1:2372188-2380801 GCF_000298275.1 Orycteropus afer afer
CATTGTCTGCCAACCCTATATATGTTCTTGGATACACTCCCCATTTCATAGACATACCTAATCGTTCACATCTGCCCATTTCCTATTCCATGCAAAGTGAACAGCCATATGCACGGCTCAAAGTTCTGCCCATTGGGAGGATTTCCCTTCACCACTATCCTTTAAGGAAGTCCCAGAAAGGGGCTACAGTGCCGCTGCTGTCCACTTTCTAGTGGTGCTTGCATATTGCGCTGAACTATCTGTAAACCAGGCATGAGTTTTCTCTTCATCAGTCAGCTGATCATAAGGAACTCCCTATTAGGCCATAGGTGCAGATTGGGATAGGGAAGGTAATATGAGTGGAATAGAGACCATAGACATTTGGGCCACTTCCTCATGCAACTTACTTGTGCCTTCAGGTCCTGCTCGAGCCCGATCTCTGATATACCACTTCCATTTAATGATGGAGTGCTGCTGTGCACATCCAACTTTATGAGTCTGTGGATCAGACAACACCCAGTTCATGATGGGCAGCTCAGGCCTCATGGTGACTTTGTGGCCCATGGTTAGACGTTCAGTCTCTACTAAAGCCCAGTAACAAGCCAAAAGCTGTTTCTCAAAAGAAGAGTAGTTATCTGCAGAGGATGGCAGGGCTTTGCTCCAAAACCCCAAGGGTCTGCATTGCGATTCACCAATAGGGACCTGCCAAAGTTTCCAAACAGCATCTCTGTCTACTACAGACACTTCAAGCACCATTGGATCAGCCAAATCATATGGCCCAAGTGGCAGAGCAGCCTGTAGGCAGCATGAACCTGTTGCAGAGCCTTCTGTTGTTCTGGGCCCCACTCAAAACTAGCAGCTTCACGAGTCACTTGATAAATAGGCCACAGCAACACGCCCAAATGAGGGATATGTTGCCTCCAAAATCCAAAGAAGCCCACCAGACATTGTACCTCCTCTTTAGTTGTGTGGGAAGCCAGATAAAATAACTTATTCTTCACTTTAGTAGGAATATCTTGACATGCCCCGCACCATTGGACCCCTAGAAATTTCACTGAAGTGGAAGGTGCCTGAATTTTCGTTGGGTTAATTTCCCAACCTCTAGCATGCATATGTCTCACCAATAAGTCTGGAGTCATCGATACTTCTTCTTTACTAGGTCCAATCAGCATAATGTCATCAATATAATGTACCAATGTGATGTCTTGTGGAAGAGAAAGGCGATCAAGATCCCTATGGACTAAATTATGACATAGTGCCAGGGAGTTGATATGCCCCTGAGGAAGGACTTTAAAAGTATACTGTTGGTCTTGCCAGCTGGAGGCAAACTGCTTCTGATGGTCCCTTGAAATTGGTATAGAGAAAAAGGCATTGGGCAGATCAATAGCTGCATACCAAGTACCAGGAGATGTACTAATTTGCTCATGCAATGAAACCACATCAGGAATAGCAGCTGCAATTGGAGTCACCACCTGATTAAGTTTACAATAATCCCCTGTCATTCTCCAAGATCCATCTGTTTTTTACACAGGCCAAATAGGTGAATTAAATGGGGATGTGGTGGGAATCACTACCCTGCATCCCTCAAGTCCTTGATGGTGGCAGTAATCTCTGCAACCCTTTCAGGGATGTGGTACTACTTTTGATTTACTGTTTTTGTAGGTAGGGGCAGTTCTAATGGCTTCCACTTGGCTCTTCCTACCATAATAGCCCTTAGTCACATGTCAGAGAGCCAATGTGGGAATTCTGCCAATTGCTGAATAATCTATTCCAATTATGTATTCTGCCAATTGCTGAATAATCTATTCCAATTATGTATTCTGGCACTGGGGAAATCACTACAGGATGGGATCGGGGACCCACTGGACCCACTGTGAGACACATCTTAGCTAAGACTCCATCAATAACTTTACCTCCATATGCCCCCACTCTGACTGGTGGGCCATAATGATGCTTTGGGTTTCCTGGAATTAGTGTCAATTCAGAGCCAGTGTCCAGTAATCTCCACAAAGTCTGATTATTTCCTTTTCCCCAATGAACAGTCACTCTCATAAAAGGCCTCAGATCCCTTTGGGGAAGGCTAGGAGAAAGATTGACATTATAGATTTTTGGCAATGTCGTGGGGTCCTTCCTCAAAGGGATCTGGCCTCCCTTCATTCAAGTGGTCATGGGTCTGTAAACTGACTCAAGTCTGGGAATTGATTGAGAGGTCGTGACTCTATATTCTGGTGATTCAATCTAGGTTGCTGTTCACGTGAGTTAGAATTATTCTGTCTGTACAGATCAAGTAAATATTTAGTAAGCTTGCCATGTATTTCACTACTAGGAACACCATAAGCAAGTAGCCAATGCCATAATTCCACATGAGTTAGACATATTCCACATGAGTTAGACTATTCTGACTGTTCTGACTCTGTTGTCCATTATGGTAACCACGCCCACCTTGCCTTTGTCGATTAACTGCTGCCACTTGGCCCCTACTACCACAGGGTCCAGTCAGCCCCATTATAGTTAAGTGTCTTATTTCTATTAGGGCAGTTCCCAACGTCAAATCAGGTTTACATAAAATAGCAATCACAGCAGTCTTCAAGGATGGTGGAGTTCTCTTCACAAATTTATTCCTCATGGTACTGGTGAAAGGCATGTCTTCTGGACTCTCCATTTCTGGCTCTGAGGGTCTAATGTGATAAATGCATTCTAACAGGCCAATTTCCCTAAGCCTCTGGATACCTTCTTCTACATTATACCAAGGCAGGTCTGGTATTTCAACTTGACTTAAGGTAGACCACTGCATAATCCATGCCTCAGTAAGCCAACCAAATAAACTATTAGATCCTTTCCTAACCTCTTGAGCTGAGACATTGAATGAAGAATCTGTACTTAGTGGGCCTAAAGCAATAAACTCAGACTGATCCAATCTTACATTCCTTGCACCATTATCCCACACCATCAGTAGCCATTCTCATACATATTCTCCAGGTTTCCATCTGTACATGTTAGCAAAATCAAGTAGGTCTTTTCGTGTATAGCGTACCACCTCCTCAGTCACACTTTCTATTTCACCTTTTGGGGCTCGCTTAGACTTAACTTTAGTTATAGGTCTAGCAGCAACAGTGGGTGGTTCAAGCAGTTCCTGAGAGCATTCAGGAATGCCTTCCATGGCCTCTGCAGGAGGGGATAATGGTTTTCAGTAATCTGTTCAGATAGGAGGGATTCAACAGGATTTACAGGCCCCATATCCTGATCTTCCTGATTATCTGTCCATATGTCCCCATTCCAGGTTTCAGGATCCCATTTTTTCCCAATCAATGCCCTCACTTTAACGTCAGACACCATTCTGGGTTGGCAATTTAATTGGCATTGTAATTCAGCCACCCTTACAATAAGACTCTGGGTTTGGTTTTCAGCAGTATCGGCTCTGTAATTAGAAGAAATAAGGCTTTCTTTCAGAGCACAACTGGAAGCACTGAGGTCTTTTATGTGGCCCTTAATCCGAGACTCAGCATCTCTGAGCTCATCTCGCTCTTTCACCACTTCGTGTAGTGTAACTAGGACCAACCAACCAGCTTCCTTATACTCCTCAAGCTGACAAAATTGCAGAAAAGTATAACATCCAATCACTCAGAGCATCACTTCCCACAAGGACTTGATCTATTGGTGGTGCTATTTCATGTATTAATGTTGCCACTTCATGCCATGGATTAGCGGGACCTTCTTTACTAACAGACGCAGGGTCACTAGTTTCTTTAAGATTAATCAAACTGGAGAACCAATTTAGGAAGCCCATCCTTATGATTTTGTCTCTCTAGAACCACTCCTGGTACCAAATGTGTTACACTGAGATCTCTAGAGAAACAAAACCGGTAAAGCTTATATATATATACATATATAGAGAAATTTATCTTAGGAAAATGGCTCACAGACTTATAGAAGCTGGCAAGTCCAAAGTTCCTGGATCAAATGTCAAGCTGGAGGCTTTTCCACGTCAAGCTGGAGGCTTTTCCCAACTCTTGCAACCGCAGGCGATGAGGAGCTCAAGGCTGACAGGCAGTACACTGGCTGTTGACTCCAATGAATGACGAATCCAAGATCTTCAGGCTGAATGGTGGACTGTTCACTCACAGACAGTTGAGGCAGCACAACAGAATCGTGATCCACAGAAGAATGTCTCTCTTCCCAGGATGTCCTTGGATACACTGGAAGCAGGCCACACCCCTAGGGAAACTCCCTTTCGACAGATTGCCTGCTCAAAACATAATCATCTGATCCTATCATGGGAATAAGCACATCACAACAGCTTAAAGCACACAGAATTGTGGTCCAGCCAAATTGACACACAGCTCCAACTATCACAGTATCTAAGTATAATTCTTTATAACTCCTTATCAGAGAATTCCAATGCTGCTTGTTCCTCAAGGATGTGTTTTGGGTCTGTATCCTGGTCCCATTTTTCTCCTGCTTTATCTTGCTTCTTTGTGTGGACTGTGATGCTGTTGTCTCCTAGGCATTGTGATGTTTTTGTGTTTATATTTAATTGGTAAATGTATGTTGGTGTGACTTTCCCATGATTTTCATTTTCTTTGGATGTTATCTGGGAGCTCTGGTGGCGTAGTGCCTAGGGTATTTGACTGCTAACCAGAAGGCTGGCAGTTCAGACACACCAACCATTCCTTGGAAGGAAGGTTGGGCAATCTACTTCTGTAGTGATACTGCCTCAGAAACCCAAGGTGGGGGTCTATTAGTCGGATCCAACTCAAAGGCAGTGAGTTTGGATTTTTGGTTTGTTGATGTTGTGCTGGTTACCTAGTGCCACTCTGACAACAATATACTACAAATGGGATGGCCTTAACAAACAGGAGTTTATTCTCTTACAGTTTGGAGGCTAGAAGTCCAAATTTAAAGTGCCAGGCTCTAGGGGCTGGGTGAAAGCCCCTCAGCTTTGGGCTTCAGCTTTGCCTCCAGCTCCAGGCCCACTGAAGGTAGAACCTTTTCGTCACTCAGACAGCTGCTGGCTGAGGCCTCCAAACCCAAGGTTGACAAGTGAAAAAGGCACAGTCCCAATGTTACCAAATCAGATGTTATCTATGTAAGCAGGGTACTCTGCTCCTCTATTTGCTAGTTGGCTGCACTTAATACACTCACCACCTGTCTCCTTTCCTGTTGTTAGCCTCCCATATGTCCCTGCCATCCTTGGCAAACAGAGGCTATTCTTAGGTCCCTGGAATCCGAATGAGAATGCTGTCACTTTAAAATCCAAAATGGCCAGTCCTTATAAACATTCAAAATGGCTAGTCCTTATAAACATTCAAAATGGCTGCATCCTTGATCACTTTAAATATCCAAAATGGCCACCACTTGTAAACATTTGAAATGGCTGTGCCCTCCAGCCAGACAAAAGTCCATAGCTCAGGTTGTCTCCCTCTTTGCTGTTTCCCAGCCTAGTCATTGTCCACCAGCACTGTCATCCCTGCAGCCCTTGGGGACCGGGGCTGATCTTTAGACCAATTCTCAGGTCCCAACACCACTTGGAAATGTTCAGGGTGTTAGTACCTCAGAGTAGCTGACAGTCTGCAGCTCTAACCATCTCTGTTCTCACTGTTACATTCAGGTTTTTCCACTAGTTGGTTTCTAATCCACTTTTGTGTACTTCCTTTCAAGCTCAGGGCTTTAGGATTATCATCTGTATCTCTGTCAATTGGTTTTTCTTTGTTGAAGAGCGTCTCTGTAGTTTGTCTGCCTATTCTGCCATCTTATTGAAACTTGACTGTTGCTTTCATGGGTGTTGATTGTGGATCCAAGTAAAATAAAATCGCTAACAACTTCAATATTTTCTCCATTTTATCATGATGTTGCTTATTGGTCCAGTTTTGAGGATTTTTGTTTTCTTTATGTTGAGATCTAATCCATGCCAAAGACTTTCATCTTTATCAGTAAGTGCTTGAAGAAGACATCTTCACTTTCAGCAAGCAAGGCTGTATCATGTTAATGAGCAGGTTGTTAATTGCAAGTGGTTAATTCCTCCATTCCTGATGCTACATTCTTCTTCATATACTGTAGCTTCTCGGATTATTTGCTCAGCATACAGATTGAATATAGTAAAAGGATACAACCCTGATACACACTCTTCCTGATTTTTAACTGCAATATCCCCTTGCTCTTTTCAAATGACAGCTTCTTGGTGTATGTACCAGGTTCCTTATGAGCACAATTAAGTGTTCTAGAATTCTCATTCTTGGCAATGTTATCCATAATTTGTTATGATCCACACAGTCGAATGCTTTTGCATAGTCAATAAAACACAAGGAAACATGTTTCTGATATTTTTTGGTTTCAGCCAAGATCCATCTGACATCAGCATTGATTTCCTTCATTCCACATCCTCTTCTGAATCCAGCTTGAATTTCTGAAAGTTTCCTGTCAATATACTATTTCAGCCATTTTGAGTTATCTTCAGCAAAATTTTACTTGTGTGTGTAATTAATGGAATTATTTGTTAGTTTCCACATTCTGTTGGATCACACACTCTGTTCCAGTTATTTGGCCAGGTAGCTTCCAAATTTCTTGGCTTAAATGAGAAATCACCTCTAGCATGGCATCCATTTGTTGAAACATCTAAATGGGTGTTCTGTTAATTCCTGGACCCTTATTTTTTTGCCAGTTTCTTTAGTGCAGTTTGGACTTCTTTCTTCGATACTATTGGTTCTTGATCATATGCTACCTCCTGAAATAGATGAATGTCAACCATCTTCTTTGTACACTGACTCTGTGTATTTATTTCATCTTATTTTGATACTTCCTGCATTGTTCAATATTTCTCCCATAGAAACCTTCAGTTTTGCAACTTGAAACTTGAACTTTTTCTTCATTTCTTTCAACTTGAGAAATACTGAGAGTGTTCTTCCTTTTTGGTTTTCTAACTCCAGGTATTTGCATGTTTCATTATAATACTTTGTCTTCTCAAGCCACCCTTTGAAATCTTCTGTGTAGCTCTTTGATTTTATCATGTCTTCTATTTGCTTTAGCTACTCAGTTCAAGAGCAAATTTCAGAGTCTCTTCTAATATCTGTTTTAGTGTTTTCTTCCTTTCCTGCCCTTTTAATGACCTTTTGTTTTCTTTGTATATGATGTTCTTGATGTCATCCACAACTTCTCTGGTCTTCAGATGGTCTCTAAATTCAGGTGGGATATAGTCAAGGTCACACTTTGGCCATCGTTTGCCTATCTTCCAAATTTCTTGGCAAAAGTGAATAAGCATCTCTAGCACAGCATCCATTTGTTGAAACATCTCAGTGGTTGCTCTCATTGTTTTAATTTTCTTCAGCTTGAACTTGAACTTGCATATGAACAATTGATGGTCTGTTCCACAGTCAGCTCCTGGCTTTGTTTTCACTGATGATATCGAGCTTTTCCATTGCTTCTTTCCACAGATGTAGTTGATTTGATTCTTGTATATTCTGTCTGGTGAGGTCCACCATTTATGTTGTTGAAAAAATGTATTTGTAATGAATAAGTCATTGGTCTTGCCAAATTCTGTCATGCAATCCTGGCATCATTTGTATCATCAGGGACGTATTTTCCAGCTATCAATGATTCTTGCTTGTTTCTAACTTTCACATTCCAATCACTAATAATAATCAATACATCTTAATTGCCTGTTTGGTCAATTTCATACTGCAGAAGTTTGTAAAAATCTTCAATTTCTTCATTTTTGGCTTTAGTGGTTGGTTAACAAATTTGAATGATTGTAGTATTAACTATCTTCCTTGTATAGGTGTATGGATATTATCCTATCATTGATAGCATCATAGTTCAGGATGGATCTTGAGATGTTCTTTATGAAGATGAATGCAATGTCACTCCTCTTGAATTTATCATTCCTAGCATAGTAGATCATATGATTATCTGATTCAAAATGGCTAGTACCAGTCCATTTAAGTTCAGTAATGCACAGGATATCAATCTTTATGAGTTCCATTTCATTTTTGACAGCTTCCAGTTTTCCTGGATTCATACTTTGTACATTACACATTCTGATTATTAATGAATGTTTGTAGCTGTTTCTTCCCATTTGGAGATGTGTACCATCAGCAAATGAAGATCCTGAAAGCTTTACTCCATCCATGTCATTAAGATTGACTCTAACTTTGAGAAGGCAGCTCTTCCCAGTTGTATTTTGAGTGACTTCCAACTTGAGGGTTTCATCTTCTGGCATTATATCAGGGTTTCACTGCTTTTCATAAGTTTTCAATGCCAGTTTTTTCAGAAGTGGATGCCCCTGTCCTTCCCAGTTTGTCTTAGTCTAGAAGTTCCCTTCAAAGCTGTATACTGGTATTTGAAATACAGGTGGCATAGCCTGCAACCTCACAAACCAAAAAACCAAAATCACTGCCATCGAATCATTTCTGACTCATAACAACCCCTCCTTGGGTTTCTGAGGTGGTGTCTCTATGGAAGTAGATCACCCAATCCTAGCAACACACAAACCACTACAGTATGACAAACTGACAGATTGTTGTTGTTGTTGTTAAGTGCCGTCGAGTCGTTTCCAACTCATAGCGACCCCATGCACAGCAGAACGAAACACTGCCCGATCCCGCGCCAGCCCCACAATCCCTGCTATACTCGAGCCCATCA
>NW_006921743.1:2382682-2383380 GCF_000298275.1 Orycteropus afer afer
CGTGGACTTGTTTTAATTGTCTTTAACTTCAACTTTAACTGCTCATATGCAAATTCCACTTGAAGTTAAAACTGACAGATTAGTGGTGGTATATGAGGATACTGGAAGGCATAGAGGATATATTATTCTAAATATCTTCTCTTTATTTTGTAGGTCAGGATGGGATTCATATTTTCAAAATCTATGAGTGAAAACATGAAAAATCAGCAGGAGTTCATGCTTATGAACACTCGACTTCAGGTAAATTTGCAAATAATTATTCTGTTGAACATAGAATCAAATGCATTGTTAATTAGTAGTAAGTTAACATTGAAATTAAATCAATCTCTGCAGTCTGTTTCATCAAAATTTATAAAAAGCCTGAAATAAATATTATTTTTTATTTGGTATGTCATTTAAGTTTTGATGAAGGAGATTTCACACTACTAGCTATAATGCTATTATCATGTCATCAACAAATTTCAGTTTCCCACTGCTTTTTTTCCCAACAATCCATATACAATTTGTTTCATATCATTTATTGCAATTACCTCCATGTAACATGAGTCACCCTACTTCCTCCCTCTGTTTCTCATTTCTTTTTTCTTTTTTAAAAAATTATTATAATTGTGATTTGGGTGAAGATTTACAGAGCAAATTCACTTTCCATACAGCAGTTTACATATACTTTGTCTCATGACATTGACCACAGTTTACTA
>NW_006921743.1:2386824-2388145 GCF_000298275.1 Orycteropus afer afer
TTCTGCTAGTTGGGGTTTAGTCCATTTCTATATCCTTCCCTTCAAGGCTCGGGGATCCAAGATTATCTTCTGTGTCTGTGTTAATTGGTTTCCCTTTTCTTTGTTGAAGAGGGTCTGTGCAGTCTTTCTGCCTACTCCACCATCTTGCCAGAACTCTTCTGTTTCTCATTTCCATTCCTCCTTCTTTCCTAACTCTTCCTACCTTCTAACCATTGCCTTTGGGCAAATGCTGCCCTTTTGATCTCAGATGGTTGATTATTCTAAAGAGTGTGTATCCTCCCTGGTATTACTGATCACCTTATAGACCTGTCTGTGGTTTGGCTGAAAATTGAGCCACAGGAATGTGTTCAGTTCCAGATGCAAAGGGTGATTAAGGGCTGTATTCTTGAGTATTCTACCAGTCTCTATCTGATCAATAATCCTGGTCTTTTTTATGGTTTTGAATTTTATTCCATATTTTTCTCCCATTCTGTCCAGGACCTTCTAATGTGATCCCTCTCAGAATGGTCACTGCTTTTTCTAGCCTGTTACTGAGGATGGCAGGATGGATGGCCATCCTAAGTAAACTGAGTATTACTCAAGCAAAACAGGTACTTTCTTAAAAGGCCACTAGATGGCACAGCTAAACAAATTTTTTTAAGGCTTGAGTGGCCAGAAACTAATTTTACTACAGGCAAACCGGGAAGATAGAGCAGTTCAGTTCCAGACCACCACAAAAAAACAAGTAACATGAATTTTTCAGTTTCCCAGTACATATAAAAGTTATGCTTACACCAAATGTAGACTATTAAGTGTGCATTATGAAAAACTTTGAAATTGTGAGAATTACCAAAATGTGTCACAGAGACACATACTATTAGAAAAATGATGCTGATAGACATGCTCAATGCAGAGTTGCCATAAATCTTCAATCTGTAAAATTAAAAAATGCAATATCTGCAAAGCACAGTAAAGTCAAATGCAATAAAATGAGACATGAATGTATTGTGTGTTAGGATCAAAACTGGAAAGGTAAAGCATAAAAAATTAAAGAAAAAAGGATTCCTTAAGTTCTTGCTGTGCTACATTGCTATGCAGCCAAAGCAGTTACGGCCCTTGGAGAGATTAGCCAGATCGTGAACAGATGCTTATTCATTTTTCAATGTGTGCAGACAACAAACTGACAATTGGGAGAAAAACAAAACAAAACATGAGAACTGGTCTTTTACCTGTATGTCTTTTGTTAGAGTTTAATGCTAAGGTATGGAATTATATTTCTAAACCAAAAATTACAGTCAATTAATATGTATAAAATAATGTGCTATAGCTAAGCAGCTCTATG
>NW_006921743.1:2388570-2393280 GCF_000298275.1 Orycteropus afer afer
ATTTTAAGTATTCTTTGCCAACACACAACTCAAAAGCATCAGCTCTTCTTCAGTCTTCCTTATTCATTGTCCAGCTTTCACATGCATATGAGGCAATTGAAAATACCATGGCTTGGGTTAGGTGCACCTTAGTCTTCAAAGAGACATCTTTGTCCTTCAGCACTTTGAAGAGGTCTTTTGCAGCAGATTTGCCCAGTGCAATATGTTGTCTAATTTCTTGACTGTTGCTTTCATTGGTGTTGATGGTGGAAACAAATAATATGAAATATTTGACACCTTCAATTTTTCCTCCATTTATTGTGATGCTGCTTATTGGTCCAGTTGTGAGGATTTTCATTTTATGTTAAGGTGTAATCCATACTGCAGGCTATAGTCTTTAATCTTCATCAGTAAGTGCTTCAAGTCATCTTCATTTTCACCAAGCAAGGTTGTGTTGTCTGCATATCTCAGGTTGTTAATGAGCCTTCCTACAATCCTGATGCCATGTACTTGTTCATGTCGTCCAACTTCTCAGATCATTTGCTCAACATACAGATTGAACAAGTATGGCGAAAGGATACAAGCGTGATGCATACCCTTCCTGATTTTAAATTAGGCAGTATCCCCTTGTTCTGTTTGAATGACAGCTTCCTGATCTATGTACACATTCCTCATGAGCACAATTAAGTGTTCTGGAATTCCCATTCATCTCAATGTTATCCATAATTTGTTATGATCCACACAGTCAAATGCTTTTGCATAGTCAATAACACACAAGTAAATATCTTTCTGGTATTCTTGCTTTCAGCCAAGATCCATCTGACATCAGCTATGCTATCCCTCATTCCAGGTCCCCTTCTGAATCCAGGTTGCATTTCTGGAAGTTCCCAGTCAATATACTGCTGCAACCGTTTTTGAATTATCTTCAGCAAGATTTTACTTGCGTGCGATATTAATGACATTATTCAATAATTTCCACATTCTTTGGGATCACCTTTCATTGGGATGGGTACAAATATGGATCTCTTCCACTTGGTTGGCCACATAGCTAGCTGTCTTCCAAATTTCTTGGTATAGATGAGTAAGTGCCTCCAGCACAGCATCCATTCATTGAACTATCTCAGTGGGTATTTGGTCAGTTCCTGGAACCTTGTTTTTTGCCAGTTCTTTCAGTGCAACTTTGACTTCTTCAGTACCATTGGTTCTTGATTGTATGCTACTTCCTGAAATAGATGAACATCAACCAGTTCTTTTTGGTACAGTGACTCTGTGTATTCCTTCCAACTTCTTTTGATGTTTCCTCCATCATTCAATATATTGCCCATAGAATCTTTCAGTATTGCAACTCGAGGCTTGAATTTTTTCATCAGTTCTTTCAGCTTGAGAAATGCTGAGTGTGTTCTTTCCTTTTGGTTTTCTAACTCCAGGTCTTTGCACATTTCATTATAATAATTGACTTTGTCTCTTAAGCTGCTCTTGAAATCTGTTCAGCTCTTTTATCTTGTCATCTCTTCCATTTGCTTTACTTACTCTCCACTCAAGGGCAAGTTTCAGGGTCTCTTCTAACATCCATTTTGGTCTTTTCTTCCTTTCCTGTCTTCTTAATGACCTTTTGCTTTCTTCATATATGATATTCTTTCTTTCTTTCTTTTTTTTTAATATTGTGATTTGTGTGAAAGTTTACAGAGCAAATTCATCTTCCATACATCAGCTTACATACACTTTGTCTCATGACATTGACTACAATTTACCACAATACAACAGCTCCCTTCCCACGCCTCCCCATAGTTACCTCTTCCCTCTGTCCATCCCTCCATGCATTCCTGCCTGCTGAGCTGTCTCCCTGTGCATACACAGCCCTTCTATTCTCCTATAATTGTTCTCTCCAAGGAGTGTATCTACTTAATGTAAATGTCCATCTCATATGTCTGTCTTTTGTTTGGCTGGAAGCCACAGGTGTGGGTTCAATTCCAGATCTGAAGAGCAGCTAGGGGCGATAGTCTCAGTGGTTCCATCAGGCTCTATCAGATCAGCAAACCTGGTCCCCCCTCCCCTTTTTTTAAAAATGATTTTGCATTTTGTTCCACATTGTTCTCCCACTCTATCCAGGATCTCCTGCAGAGATCCCCCTCTGAGTGGTTGACAGTGGTAGCTGGCCAGCATCTAGTTTTTCTGGTCTCATAGTCTTACAGGCTGAGGATCGCATGGTGTACCAGTCACTTGGACTAATTGTTTCCCTGAATCTTTGGTTTTCTTCATTCTTTGCTCTGGATGAGGAGCGACCCATCGTTGTGTCTAGATGGCCACTTGCAAGCTTTTAAGATCCTAGACTTCACTCGCCAAAGTAGAACAAAGTAGTAGAACAATGTTTTGTGTAGTATGTTATGCCAGTTGAGCTTGATATCCCCTGTGACGATGGTCCTGAGCCCACATGTCCAACTACTCGCTACCTCTGGGTAGCTGGCTGTGACCAAGAAATGACTACAACCTTATCCCTTGTCAGCTCTACAATATACCTGGGAATTCTTACAGAACATACCAATACACTTGTAGAAACATTGTCTGCCAGCCCTATACATGGTCTTGAGTACCATGTATGATGTTCTTGATATTATCCTACAATTCTTCTTGTTTTTGGTCAGTGGTGTTCAATGTGTCAAATCTGTTCTTCATATGGTCTCTAAATTCAGGTGGGATATAATCAAGGTTATATTTTGGCTGTCATGGACTTATTTTAATTGTCTTCAGCTTCAACTTGAATTTGCATGTGAACAGTTGATGATCTGTTCCACTGTCAGCTCCTGGCGTTGTTTTGGCTGAAGATACTGAACTTCTCCATAGTTTCTTTCACACATGTAGTTGATCTGATTCCTGTGTATTCCATCTGGCAAAGTCCACATGTATAGCTGCTGTCTATGTTGTTGAACAAAGGCTATTTACAACGAATAAGTCATTAGTTTTGCAAAATTCTATCATGCAATCTCCAGCATCATTTCTCTCACCAAGGCCATATTTTCCAACTAGTAGTGATTCTTCATTTCCAACTTTTTCATTCCAATCACTGGTAATAATCAGTACATCTTGATTGCATGTTTGGTCAATTTCAGGCTGCAGAAGTTGGTTAAAATTTTAAATTTCTTTGTGTTTGGCTTTGGTGGTTGGTATGTATATTTGAATGGTAGTGGTATTAACTGATCTTCCTTGTAGGTGTATGGATATCATCCTATCACTGACACATTGTAGTTCAGGATAGATCTTGAAATATTTTTTGTGATGATTAATGCCACATTATTCCTCTTCAGTTTGTCATTCCTGGCATAGTAGATCATATGGTTGTCTGATTCAAAATGGCAAAAACCAGTCCATTTCATCTCACTAATGCCTAGGATATCTATCTTTATAAAAACTGGAAGTTCTATTTTATTTTTGACAACTTCCAGTTTTCCTAGATTCATACTTCATACATTCTATGTTCTGATTATTAATGGATATTTGCAACTGTGTCTTCCCATTTTGAGTCATGTCACATCATCAAATGGAGGTCCCAAAAGCTTTACTCCATCCATGTCATTAAGGTCGACTCTACTTTGAGGAGGCAGCTCTTCCTCAGTCATATTTTGAGTGCCTTCTGACCTGAGGGGCTCATCTTCTGGCATTATATCAGACAGTGTTTCAGGGCTATTCATAATGTTTTCCAGTAATTTATCAGACAAAGTTTCACTGCTATTCAAAAGGTTTCTACTAGGCAATTCTTTGAGAAGTGGACGGCCCCTTCCTTCTTCCCAGTATGTCTTAGTTTGGGAGCTCTGCTGAAACCTCTCTACCATGGGTCACCATGCTGGTATTTGAAACACTGGTGGCATAGCCTCTATCCTCACAGCAACATGTAAGCCACTACAGTAAGACAAACTGACAGACTAGTCATGGTGTGTTTATGTGGCAGGTAGAATCTTGCCCCCATAAAGATGTAGACAAGGAGCCCTTGTTGCATAGTGGTTAAAGCATTTGGCTGTTCAAACCCACCTGCAGTTCCATGGGAGAAAGATTAGGCAGTCTGCTTCCATAAAAATTTATAGCTTTGGAAACCCGATGGGGCAGTTCTACTCTATCCTGTAAGGTTAGAATCAACTCATATTTATTTATTTGTTTTTTAAAGATGTCAACAAGGAGTCTTGTGGTGCAATGGTTAAATACTCAGCTGCTCAGCAAAAGGTTGGAAGTTCCAACCTATCCATCAGCTCTGCAGCTTAAAGACCTGGTGATCTACTCCCTTAAAGATTACATGCAAGAAAATCCTATGGGGCAATTCTACTCTGTCACATGGGGTCGCCATGAGTAGGAATTGATTTGACAGCACCCAACAACAAAGATGTCTACACCCTAATCCCCAAAAAGGCAGCCCTGGTGATGCAGTGGTGAAGTGGTCAGCTGCTAATCTAAAGGTCAGCAAAGGTATAACTTACGGTTTGGCATTCTTGTTTCTTCTTCTTCTCTCTCTTTTTTTTTCTTTTCTGGAATATGCTTTAGAGCAAATCTGTTTTCCTGTGAATATTTAGTATGTATCTCTAATGGATGCATATATAACCATGTTTAACTAAATTATCAATATGTCCTTTTGTAGTTGTTATGCTTGAAATTTCTTCCATTTGCTTTAGCTACTCTCCGCTCAAGGGCAAGTTTCAGAGTCTCTTCTGTCATCCATTTTGGTCTTCTTTTCTTGTCTTTTTAGTG
>NW_006921743.1:2393965-2403368 GCF_000298275.1 Orycteropus afer afer
CGTATGGATATTATCCTATCACTGACAGCATTGTACTTCAGGACAGATCTTGAAACATCCTTTGTGATGATGAATGACATTCCATTCCTCTTTAAACTGTCATCCTGGCATAGTAATCATAGGTTGTCTGCTTCAAAATAGCCCAAACCAGTCCATTTCAGCTCACTAATGCCTAGGATATCAATCTTTATGCGTTCCATTTCATTTCTGACAACTTCCAGTTTTCCTAGATTTATACTTCGTACATTCCATGTTCCGATTATTAATGGATGTTTGCCACTGTTTCTCCTCAATTTGAGTGGTGCCACGTCAGCAAATGGAGGTCTCGAAAGCTTTACCTTATCCATATGAGTAAGGCTGATTTTACTTGGATAATGCAGCTCTTGCCCAGTCCTACTTTGAGAGCTTTCTAAGCTAAGTGACTCATCTTCCTCCTTTGTATTGGACAGTGTTTCTGGTCTGTTCATAAAGTTGTGCAGTAATGTATCAGACAGTGTTTCTCTGCTATTCATAAGGTTTTCCCTGACCGAAGAAGAGTTGATGTTTTTGAGTTGTGCTGGTGAAGAATGCTGAAGGTACCATGGACTGCCAAAAGAACTAATAGATCTGTCCTGGGAGAAGTACAGCTGAGATGCTCCTTGAAAGCATGGATGGCCAGACTTTGTCTTACTTACTTTGGTCATGTTGTCAGAGGGGACCGTTCCCTGGAGAACGATGTCATGCTTGGTAAGGTGGAGGGTTGATGAAAGAAGGGAAGGCCTTTGACAAGATGAATTGACATGGTGGCTGCAACAATGGGCTCAAGTATAGCAAGGATCATGGAACTGGTGCGGGATCGGGCGGTGTTTCATTCTGCTGTGCATGGGGTTGCTATGAGTCGAAAGTGACTCAACGGCACTTAACAACAACATACTTGAAATGAGGATCCAAATAAGATTTTCACACCATACTTGATTATGATGACTTATAAATCTCTCTTAGGGAGCTCTGGTGGCGTAGTGCCTAAAGCATTTGGTAACCAGAAGGCTGGTGATTCAAACCCACCAGCCAGTCCTCCGAAGGAAGGTTGGGCAATCTGCTTCCGTAGTGATACTGCCTCAGAATCCCCAAGGAGGGGTTGCTATGAGTCGGATCCAACTCCATGGGAGTGAGTTTTTAAGTCTCAAGTAGCTTTGGTAGTGGAGTGATTAAAGCATTTGGCTACTAACCAAAAGGTTGGTGGTTTGAACCCACCAACCACTCCATGGATGAAAGATAAGGTAGTGTGGTAGTTAAGGTTGATGTCAAGTTGGCTGGGCCTATTTGAGCGGCTGGGCAGCTGGAGGTAGGTATTCCCCATGATGAGACTGGCAATCAACTCCATGGTGGAATCTGCGGTGAGCAACTGAGTAGCTGCTTTAGGGATGTGGTCTGCTTCCCATATGTAAGGAGAAGCTTTGAGTTTGGTCTGTAGCCTTTTGGCATGCTTGAACCCTGCATGGAGCCAAGTTGTTGTTCAACAGCCTACCATGCCCTGCTAATCTTAGGACTTCATCTGGACTTGAATTAGTGCCCTGCCATGGTGTTTGGTAACACTGGGACTGTGCCTTTTTACTTGTTAACCTTGGGTTTGTTAGCCTCAGTAGCCCACAGCTGCCTGAGTGAAGAAAAGCCTCCAACTTCAGTGGGCCAGGAGCAGGAGACAGAGCTGAAGCCCAAAGGTTGAGGGACTTTCACCCAGCCCCTAGAGCCTGGCACTTTGAACTCAGACTTAAAGCCTCCTAACTGTAAGAGAATAAACTCCTGTTTGTTCAAGCCATTCCATTTGTGGTATATTCCTGTCAGAGCATCACTAGGTAAACAAAACAGGTAATCTGCTTCCATAAAAATTTACAGCCTTAGAAACCCAGTGGGGCTCACTGTGAGTCAGAATTGACTTGATGGCAGTGAGTGGTAGAGTGGTTCATTGGTAGAATTCTTCCACGCAGAAGACCTGAGTTTGATTCCTGGACATTGTACCTCAAATGCAGCCACCACCTGCCTGTCTTTGGAGGCTTGCATGTTGCTATGATGCGAAACATTTTGGTGGAGCTTCCAGATTAAGATTGACGAGGAAGAAAGGCTTAGTGATCTACTTCTGAAAAACTCAGTGCAAAAAGGACAGGGAGGCCACATGTTCTGACCTCCTCTAACCCCACAAGAGGAAGACAGAGTCACTATCAAAAACCCAAGGCCTATTCCTGCAAGGCCAGACATGCTGCCTCCCTCCAGTCCTTCCTCTGAAAGCAACCACCACCTCACTCCTGGGTTGGATTATTCTCTGCAGTCGTCACACAGAACTCACAGATTATGGAGTTTATTAGGGAAGCACCAGGCTACAATTCAAGTTCAGGAAAAATGCTCTGTCTTTCTCCCAGCCCACCATCTCTCACAGTCTCTCTCCCAGCAGTGCGTGCCCCTCAGTGTCTCTCTCAGCAATGCATGTCTCTTGCATCTTATTTCCCGCAGCATGTGTCTTTTGGGCGCATCCTTCCTCAGCCAGCAGTCAGAGAGAGACTTCTGCCTCTAGGAGACTTCCTTTTGAGCCTGGCAGAGTGGCCAAACCAACCAATCATAACATCAGAAGTCTAAACACCTGAGAGAGAGTGGGACCCTCTCAGAACATTGTTTAGTGCCATGCCCAACAGAAATACCCAGGTGGGCAACTTTAACAATCAGGAGCTCCTCAGTTGCTCATGGCAAATTCTACCTCAGAGTTTATAAAGACTTACGGGTAGAAAAGCCACACTAAGTAATTTACTACACGGCACTCAGTCTATGGATCACAGTGGTCTGAACCTGTTTTCCATGGTGTTAACAATAACAGCTCTGGTAGCATAGTGCCTAAGGCACTTGACTGCTAACCAGAAGGCTGGTGGTTCAAGCCCACCAGCCGCTCCTCAGAAGGAAGATGGAGCAATCTACTTCTGTAGTGATGCTGCCTCGGAAACCCAAGGAGAGGTCACTGTGAGTCGGGTCCGACTCGAGGGCACGTAACAACAGCAGTAAGTCTCTCTGTTTTTGTAACAGTAGCCTTTCCGTGTACTTGTAATGCCATTTATATGTTGAAGAAACCAGGTCTTTTGTCTTGTGGCATGTCCCATAGTTTGGATTTACAGATTGCTTCCTCGTGGTATTATTTAACATATTCTCTAATTCTTCTCTACTTTATTCTTCTTGTAAACTGGTGAGTAGATGTAGGGAGCTAATGAGACTAGAGTTCAGTTTTCTTTTCGCAAGAATCTGTTATGAATGGTGCTGTGTACTTCCTAATGCATACCAATGAGAGGCACATAGGGTCTGGTTGTTTTACTTTTAGCAATGTCAATCAGATCCATCCATTACAGAATTCTCCATCAAGCTGTCATCTGATGGCTTTACTGTCTGTTGATAGTCATTGCCTAGATCTATTACTTTATTAGGAGTTGGAAGAAAAGAAATTTCTCATTCCTTCTATGCTTATTAGCTGGAAATTTTCCCTTATTTACTATTTTATGCCAGTATATAGTTTGTACAGGAAAGAACAAATAAATACTTGAATTTTTTCCTTTTATTTAGCAATTTTCAGAAGAGTAAATTGATACTCTAATAACCTCCAAAGATAACCAAAGAAACTTTGATAGTATGACTGTGAAACACTTGATGTGTTTCAGTCAGTTGCAGTCATGCTTTTTGATGTTCAAATTGTCTCATCTTTGGTTATTGGGAGTCCTTTCAGTTGACTCCTGTGTCATATAAACAGAATCCACCTAATCCTTTATTGTGGGCAAATTATACAATCTGCCTGTATCTAGCTTGTCTGTATTTCATTTGCTCCACTTGAGTACTTAGATGATAATGATAATTACGATAATAACACTTTATATAGATACTGTGAGGAAGAAATAAAATGATCACATACAAGAATTTAGCAGACAGTATCTGGCCCATGTCAGCGCTCAGCAGAGTCAGTGAAACAGTTATTACTAGGATTGCCATTCATTCACCAAATACTTATGGAGCCCCCGCTTTGTGCCAGGTATTAATTTAGATGTGGAAATGTTACAATGAATAAAACTGGCAAAGTCCCTTTCTCCGTCTTGGGATTTACACTTCAGTGGAGGACACAGGCAATAAACCCACCAACCACAGAATGTCATTGCTAACAAATTCTGTGAGGAAAAAATTCAGGGTAGGGGGATAATGATGGAGGAATGTGGGTGGGTGGAGGGATAGCATTTCCAATAGGGTGGTCAGGGAAGGCTTCTTGAGAAGGTGACATCTAAACAGAGCCTTGAAGGAAATGAGAAAGCAAGCCATGTGGATCGTCGAGGAAAGAATACTCTGGGCAGAAGGAAAGTGAGTGCAGAGACTCTGAAGTGGGAGATGGCTGACCAGGTGGAGGAACAACAGGCTGGTGTGGCCAGAGCTCAGGAAGGGTGGGGAGAGTGGAATGAGGTGAGGTCAGAGGTCAAACAGGCCTTGTGCCCACAATAACTATCTTGAAATGTGTGCTGAATGACATGGGAAGCTATTAAAGAACTTTGAGAAGAGTGACACGATCTGATAATTTTTACAACATAAAATGCTCAATAAATGCTTTTGCAAATGTATAAAAATTAAAACAGCAAATATGACTGTTTTAAAATTACTTACCCTTGTTGGTGTTAGGTACATTCAAGTCAGTTCTGACTCATAGCAACCCCATGTGTAACAGAATGAAATGTTGCCTGGTCTAGTGCCGTCTTCACAATTATTGCTATGTTTGAGCCCACTGTTGTAGCCACTGTGTCAATCCATGTAAATGAATGTGTTCCTCTTCCTCTTTTTTGCTGACCCCCTATTTTGCCAAGTATGATGTCCTTCTCTGGGGACTGGTCCTTCCTGATAACATGTCCAAAGTAAGTGAGATGTAGTCTTGCCATTCTTGCTTCTAAGGAGCATTCTGGCTATACTTCTTCCAAGACAGATTTGTTGTTTCTTCTGGAAGTCCATGGTATGTCCAGTATTATTCACCATCACCATAGTGCAAAGGCATCAGTTCTTTGGTCTTCCTTATTAATTGTCCAGCTTTCGCATGCATGTGAGGCTACTGAAAATACCATGGCTTAGATCAGGTGCACCTTAATCCTCAAAGTGACATCTTTGCTTTTAAACACTGCAAAGAAGTCTTTTGTAGTAGATTTGCCTACTGCAATACATCATTTGTTTTCTTGACTACTACTTCCATGGGTGTTGATTGTAGATCCAAGTAAAATGAAATCTTTGATAACTTCATTATTTTTCCATTTCTCATGATATTGCTTATTGGTCCAGTTGTAAGGATTTTTATTTTCTTTATGATGAAGTATAATCCATACTGAAGGCTATATGGACTTTTGTCCTTTATCAGTAAGTGCTTCATGTCCTCTTCAATTTTGACAAGCCTTATCACTCCCAATATTTATCATCCTTGTGCCTTCCCATCTGTTTTTTTGAGGTTAAAAAGTTATACCACTCCTTGAAATAGGAAGGGCTCAATATTCTGAGTAAAACAAGAAAACACAGTGTTTGCCTTACAGAGTCTTGTGGCAATGAGGAATGCAACATTTAGAGTAGGTGAAGAGGAGAAGAAAGTAGTCAAATCTATCTGTAGGTAGGGAGATTAGCAAGTGGGAGTTAACTAAGGGCCTTGAGGTTTCTCTGTGTGTTTCCCCATCATCTTGAATAAAAAAGTCAACACAAGGTCACCGAGGCTGGTAGGGCTCTGATGAAGCATGGCCCAACTCCCAGTGCTTGGATTCACAGCTGTTTCCAATTTTTCCCTTTAAGTTTGTTTCTGTCCATGCTCTATCTCTACTTCCTGATCTTAACCTTCCTATACTGCTCACCCATAATCATCCTTCTATGGTTCTTTTTTTATGGACATAAAGAAGTTAGACACAGCACAGTAAAGATTAAGGTCACACATCAAGCTCAGTTGGCATAACATACTACACAAAAACATTGTTCCACATCCTGCTTTGGCAAGTAATAACTGGGATTTTAAAAGCTCGAAAGCAGCCATCTAGATGCAACAACGGGTTTCTCCTTGTCCACAGCAAAGAATAATAAAGAAAACCAAAGATGCGTGGAAACAATTAGTCCAAGGGACTGGTACACCATGCGATCCTCAGCCTATATGACTATGAGACCAGAAGAACTAGATGGCGCCTGGCTACCACTGTCAACCACTCAAAGGGGGATCTATGTAGGAGATCCTGGATAGAGTGTGGAACAAAACTCAAAATCATAAATGAATGAATGAATGAATGAATGGACCAGGTTTGCTGGTCTGATAGAGCCTGGTAGAAACCCTGAGACTATAGCCCCTAGCTGCCCTTCAGGTCTGGAATTGAATTGACTCCTGTGGCTTTCAGCCAAACAAAAGACAGGCGTATGAGTTAAACATTTACATTAGGCAGATATACTTCTTGGAGAGATCAATCATGGGAGAACAGAAGCGCTGTGTATGCACAGGGAGACAGCTCAGGGGGCAGGAATGCATGTAGGGAAGGACACAGGGAAGAGGTGGCTATGGGGAGGAAGTGGGAGGAGAGCTGTTGCATTGTGGGAGATTGCAATCTCATGAGAAAAAGTGTATATGAACTACTGTATGGAAGATGAATTTGTTCTGTAAACTTTCACCCAAATCACAATAAAAATCAAAAAAATAAGAAAAGATTAGAGTTACACACTATGTATATAACTGACTCAGATGAGGAAACTGCTTACCAGGGCCTGCCTACACAGCCCCTTTGAGAAGAGCATCATGATCTGTTAGTGGTGCCTGAAATGTAAGAGGGTGACAACCTACTCATGCCTCTCTGCCAAAGTTGGAGCAAATGGAGATAAGTTAACTATATTCTGAAGGATTGGGTTTAAATGCAGAGAATATAATGAGCTTCCTGACTTCAAAAAAAATTGCTAAAATATTCAAAAGATCTCTTCATGTGGGACAGATATTAATTTGTGTAGGATTACTTGGGAGGGGTTTAATGAAAATGCTTTTAAGATTTCCTGTGCCACCCAGAGACCTAGATGCTTTATAGTATATTTTAATACCTGATAAATGTAATGCATGAGTAGAATTCTCAGTAGAACCCTCACCTTTCATACAGGGGATCCAGGTTCAGTTCCTGGCCAATGTACTCCATGTGCCAACACCAACCATCTGTCATTGGAGGCTTCTGCATTGCTGGGATGCTGAACAGGTTTCAGCAGAGCTTCCAGACTGAGATGGACTGAAAGAATGGCCTGGCGATCTATCCTCAAAAATCAGCCAGTGAAAACCCCATGGATCACAGTGGTTCAATTCTGTTGTGCATGGTGTCAGCATGAATCAGAGGATGACTGGATGGCAACTAACAACAACAGGGATAGTATGTCCTTGTAGTTTTTTTTTTTTTTTTTTCCCAATATTCTTTCGACTATTCTTGCACATTTACTTTTTTTTTTTTTTTTTTTAATGGAAATGTTAGTATCAATTTGCCAAACTCCATAAAACAGTTTGTAGATATTTTTTATGGGGATTGTATTGAATTCATAAATTTATATAAGGAGAACAGTTGAGTCATCCCATCCAAGAACAGAGGCTGTCTTTCTGTTTGTTAGAGTCTACTTTTATGTCTTTGGGGAGGTTTTTTTTTTAAATGAGTTATAGACTGAACCAAAGGGTTTTTTTGTGGGGAAAAAAAAAGAATAAGTTAAAGAAATACACATGATTAATAAAAATAAATGTTATGGTTGTCCTTGCCTAACTGGCATGGGGCTGTGTTAGCTCCTTGTTAAAGCATGGATGGCCATCCTCTGGTGTGTTGTGTAAGGCTGGAGAGTAAGAGGAGAGAGGATAGAACTTCCAGGTGGGCTCGGGTGGTACAGTGGTAAACCTAGAAAGGAAAACTGGGCTTCAGACTGCTGCCTACTGGATTTGAGGCTAGTGTATATCTGCTGAGAACTGTGGGTTCACTCTGATATGTGTGCAATGGGAAGTTCACAGTTCACAGGCATTGGAGTCAGATACCTCAAGATCCAGTCCTGGCTCCATTACTTATTGGTTATATGACCTTAACATACTGGCTGCAACAATGGGCTTAAGTACAGCAAAGATTGTGAGGCTGGTGCAGGACTGGGCAGTGTTTTGTTCTGTTGTATAAAGGGTCACTGTGAGTCAGAGTTGACTTGATGGCACCTAACAATAACACAACAGGTAAATGACCTATTTAAAAACAAAAACTCAACTACCATCAAGTCAGATCCGACTTACAATGACACTTCCTTGGGTTTCCGAGGTGGAAGGAGCTCTGGTAGCATAGTGCCCAAGGCACTTGACTGCTTACCAGAAGGCTGGCGGTTCAAACCCACCAGCCACTCCTCGGAAGGAAGGTTGGGCAATCCTACTTCCGTAGTGATAACTGCCTCAGAAACCCAAGGAGGGGTCGCTATGAGTTGGGGCTGACTCGGCGGCGCATAACAACAACAACATCACTACAGAAGTAGATTGCCCAGCCTTCCTTCTGAGAGGTTGGTGGGTTTGAACCACCAACCTTCTGGTTAGCAGTAAAATGCCTTAGGCACTACGCCACCAGAGCTCCTAAATTACCTATGGAGAAAAAAATACCAAATGTTTAATGTGCTCAGCTGCTGACTGAAAAGTTAGTGGTTCGAGTTCATCCAAAATCACCTCAGAAGAAAGGCCTGGTGATGTGTTTCTGAAAAAATCAGCTATTGAAAACCCCGTGGAGCATAGTTTTGCTCAACTCTGATACAGACAGGGTTACTATGAGACAAGGTTGACTCAATGGCAACTGGTTCAACTGGTGGTGGCAGAGCAGATACTCAACACATGTCCCCTCTTCTGCCCCATTTTATCTACTTTTCTTCTCTCTTATTTGTTCATAGTCTCTGGTTTCCTTCTTCTTTCTGTCTCCAATTTTATTCTCCATTTCTTAAAATTTATTATTGTTGTTGTTGTTAAGAATATACACAACAGAACATACTCGAACTCAACAATTTATATGTGTACAGTTCAGTGACATTGATTATATTCTTTTTTTTTATGGGTTTTATTTATTATTATTATTTTTTTCTATTGTGATTTGGGTGAAGATTTACAGAGCAAATTCACTTTCCATACAGCAGTTCACATATATTTTGTCTCATGACATTGACCACAGTTTATCACAATGCAATATCTCCCCTCCCACTTCCTGCCCATAGTTACCTCTTCCCTGTGTCCATCCCTCCATGCATTCATGCCCCCTGAGCTGTCTCCCTGTGCATAAGCAGCCCTTCTTTATCCCATGATTGTTCTCTCCAAGGAGTGTATCTACTTGAGGTAAATGTTTAACTCATATGCCTGTATTTTGTTTGGCTGAAAACTACAGGT
>NW_006921743.1:2409570-2410480 GCF_000298275.1 Orycteropus afer afer
TCTCCCACTCAGTTAGACAAAAATTACAATTGAATAACGATCACAAAACTATAAGCCCATGGATGAAAAACACACCATGTAATCACACAGGAACAGTAATGAAAAAAAGAAAAAAGGGAAAAAAAGAAGAAAAAAGAAGGAATCCTCAATATCTGGGGATAGGCCACTATGAAAAATAAAAGTAGGGAAGGAGAATAATAAATGAAGAAAAAAAATGGGAAAAATGCAAAAAGAAAAACAAGGAACAGGATTAATCATGAGAAAATACTGGGAAAAGAAAAGAAAAAAAAACCACTTTAAATTAAAAAAGAAAAATTTCAACCAGGGACAGGGAAAAGAAAAAATGCTAAAACTAGGACCTGGTAGGGGAAGATTAAGAATAATAATAAAAAGGACAAAAGTATTAATAATGTTAGTTGTTTTAAAACAGACAAATGCAAGCAAACTAATCACCAGAAAAGCAGCGAAAAAGAAACAAAATAAAAATAATAAAAGAGAAAAAAAAATTGGTGGAGGACAGGGCAGGGCACCCAGGCTCTGTCTCACCACACGGACTGTGATGGAGTTCTTGTAGGCCACACCTCCGTTCACCAAGTGGGTGTGGGGTATAAGATTAACAAGAGGAATGTCATACCTTGTCAGTTGCAGGTGCCGAGTGTCCTTGGGGTTGCTGGAAAGCAGAACGTGTTCTTAAGCCCCAGGAATCTGCGAGAGCCCTGTCTCTTTAAATATCCAAAATCATGAAGCCACCTTTTAAACCTTCAAAATGGCAGCAGCCTCCGGACCGGCAAAAGTCCACAGTTCATCCCACCTTTATCTTCACCTTCTCCGTTTGTTCCCCACCCACCGTGCACAGTCCTCCGTGCTGTCCCTGGCTAGCAGGGTGATTTTTAGGTTAATTCTTACATCC
>NW_006921743.1:2410940-2417559 GCF_000298275.1 Orycteropus afer afer
CCTTCCCTTCAAAGCTCAGGGGTCCAAGATTATCTTTTGTGTCTGTGTTAATTGGTTTTCCTTTTCTGTGTTGGAGAGGGTCTGTGCAGTCTTTCTGCCTAGTCCGTCATTTTGCCAGAACCCTGACATTGATTACATTCTTAAATTGTGCAACCATTCTCATCCTCCTTTTCTGAATTTTTCCTCCTCCATTAACATAAACTCACTGCCCTTTGTTTCCTATCTAATCTTCTGAGTTGCTGTTGTCAATTTGATCCCATCTAGATAGCTCTCAAAAGAGCATAGTGCTCAAGGCATTCTTTACAAATTAAGCCAAAGATATTGGTTGAAAGACTTCAGGGGATATTTTTGTTTTATGGTTTAATGGTTATCTCAGGACATAGTTTCCAGAGTTTATCCAGCCTCAGTGGCTCCAGAAAGTATGGATTCTGAGATTTTGAAGTTCTGGTCTGCATTCATTCATCATTTTTCATTCTTTGCCATTTCTTATCCTCCCCCACTTATGTTTCTTCACTGTTGTGGTCTTGCAGTACATTTGGAATTTTAAATAACCAGTCATGGCAATAATGTGATTTATGCCCTTCCTGGGCATAAACTCTTCCTGGTGTGGGGAGACCAAGTTGCCTGTCAGCCCCACAGCCTTTCATAGGCACTCCTGTTCCCAACTTTTTCACAGATGTGGGAGTATCCTCTCAATGGCAATGGTAAAGCCAAAGTCATCCCAGAAGGGTTCTTGACACTGGATTTCTGGCAAGATGGTGGAATAGACAGAGAAGCTACATAGACCTTCTGCAACAAAACAATGAGAACTCAATTGAAACCAATACAGAAGACAATCTTGAGCTTTGAAGGGAAGGATAAAGAAGTAGATTAAATATCAACTAGTAGAAGAACCTGAATAAAACAGTGAGTGAGGAGACAAATAGAGCTGAGGACTGCTACCTGTCCTGTGGACACAGGCATATTGAATATTTCCCAATACCAACCTGAGAATTGGCTCTGCTCACTGAGGATTGTGTGGGCAAGTACTGCATTGATGCCTGACAACTGAAAGGAAAATGGTGGGGAATGTGACAGGCAGATCTGTGGACTGATAGCAGCTGTCCTGAGGCTGCAACCATTTTGAAGTATTGCAGGCAATGGGTGTGGCCATTTTGGATGTTTGCGAGTGGCATTCTTAACTGGGCAGTGACATAAGAGTGGGCTCTACTTGCCAGGGACAGCATGGGTGATCTCACTGGAGGCTGATGACTGGAAAGGTAAGACATTCCCCTAGTTGCTCTTATACCCCATATCCTCTTGGTGAATGGGGGTGGGACCATCCCCCGCCTCCATCCATCTTCTTGATCATCAGGAATCCCATTCTGGTCTGTGCCCTGACAGAGCTTGGGTATGTACCCCACCTCCCACAGTTTTGTTTTTGTTTTTAAATTATTCTTTTTATCTTCTTCCTGGCTTCGTTTCCTGCCCGCCCCCCTTTCCTATCCCTGGTTCTTGTCTCCCCCTCCTTTTTTTTCTCTTCCCTTTTCCTGGGTCCCTTCTGTTTTGTTTCTTTTAGTTCTTCCTATTCCTTGTTTTTCCTTTTGCAGTTTTCCCATTTTTTTTTTTTTTTGTTGTTGTTAGGTGCCATTGAGTCATCTTCTAGTCATAGTGACAGTATATAAAGCAGAACAAAACACTGCCCAGTCCTGTGCCAGCCTCATGATCCTTGCTATACCTGAGCACATTATTGCAGCCACTGTCTCAGTCCACCTTGTTGAGGGCCTTCCCCTTTTCTGTTGACCCTCCACTTTACCAAGCATGATATCCTTCTCCAGAGAATAGTCCCTTCTGATAACATGACCAAGGTAGGTGAGACAAAGTCTGGCCCTTCTCACTTCCAAGGAGCATTCCAGCTGTACTTCTTCCAAGACAAATTTGTTAGTTATTTTAGCATTCTATGGTACTTTCAGTATTCTTTGGCAACACCACAACTCAAAATCATCAACTTTTCTTCCGTCTTCTTTATTCATTGTCTAGTTCTCACGTGTACATGAGGCGACTGAAAATACCAAGGCTTAGGTTAAGTGCACCTTAGTCTTCAAGGAAACATCTTTATTCTTCAGCAGTTGAAAGAGGTCTTTTGCAGCAGATTTGCCCAGTGCAATACGTCGTCTGATGTCTTGACTGCTGCTTCCATTGGTGTTGATTATAGAACCAAGCAATATGAAGTCCTTGACAACTTCAATCTTCGTTTATCATGATGCTGTTTGTTGGTCCAGTTGTGAGGATTTTTGTTTTCTTTATATTGAGGTGTAATCCATACTGCAGACTCTAGTCTTTAATCTTCCTCAGTAAGTACTTCAAGTCATCCTCACTTTCAGCAAGCAAAGTTGTGTTGTCTGCATATTGCAGGTTGTTAATGAGCCTCTTCCAATCGTGATACCACTTCTTCATATAGTCCAGTTTCTCAGCATACTGGTTGAATAAGTATGGTGAAAAGATACAACCCTGATGCACCCCCTTCCCAATTTTAAACCACATAGTATCCCCTTGTTCTGTTCCAATGACAGCCTCCTGGTCTATGTACAGATTCCTCATGAGCACAACTAAGTGTTCTGGGATTCCCATTCTTCTCAAAGTTATCCATAATTTGTTATGATCCACACAATGAATGCTTTTGCATTGTCAATAAAACACAAGTAAACATCTTTCTGGTATTCTTTGCTTTGAGCCAAGATCCATCCAACATCAGGTATGATATCCCTCAATCTATGTCCTCTTCTGAATCTGGCTTGCATTTCTGGAAGTTCTCTGTATATATATTGCTGCAACCGTTTTTGAAGTATCTTCAGTAAGATTTTACTTCTTGTTGTTGTTGTTATGTGCCGTTGAGTCAGATCTGACTCATGGCGACCCCTCCTTGGGTTTCCAAGGCGGTATCACTGTGGAAGTGGATTTCACTTGCATGTGATATTAATGATATTGTTTGATAATTTCCACCTTTCTTTGGAAGGGGTACAAATATGGATCTCTTCCAGTCAATCGGCCAGGTAGCTGTCTTCTAAATCTCTTGGCATAGCCGAGCGAGTGCCTCCAGTGTGGCATCCGTTTGTTGAACAACGGTATTATGTCAATTCCAGGAGCCTTGTTTTTCATCAATTCTTTCAGTGCAGCTTTAATTTCTTCCTTCAGTAACATTGGTTCTTGATCATATGCCACCTCCTGAAATGGGTAAACATCGACCAGTTCTTTTTGATATACTGACTCTGTGTATTCCTTCCATCTTCTTTTGATGTTTCCTGCATCATTCAATATATTGCCTATAGAATCTTTCAGTATTGCAACTCGAGGCTTAAATTTTTTCCTCAGTTCTTTCAGCTTGAAAAATGCTGAGGGTCTCATTCCCTTTTTCTTTTCTAACTTCAAGTGTTTGCACATTTCATTATAATAATTGACTTTGTCCTTGCAAGCTGCTCTTTGAAATCTTCTGTTCAGCTCTTTTATATGGTCATTTCTTCCATTTGCTTTAGGTACTCTCTGTTCAAGGGCAAGTTTCAGAGTCAATTCTGACATCCATTTTGGTCTTTTCCTTCTTTCCTGTCTTTTTAAAGACCTCTTGCTTTCTTCATGGATGATGGTCTTGATGTCATCCCACAGTTCACTGGTTTTCGGTCATTGGCGTTCAATGCATCAAATCTGTTCTTTAGTTGGCTTCTAAATTCAGGAGGGATATAATCAAGGTCTTATTTTGCCTCTTGTGGACTTCTTTTAATTGTCTTCAGCTTCAGCTTGAACTTGCAATTGGGCAGTTGATGGTCTGTTCTACAGTCAGTTCCTGGCCTTGTTTTGGCTGAAGATATAATCAATCTGATTCCTGTGTACTTCATCTAGTGAAGTCCACATGTATAGCTGCCATTGTATTGTTGAGAAGAGGTATTTGCAATGAAAATTTTGTTGGTCTTGCAAAATTGTATCATGCAACATCCAGTGTTATTTCTATCACCAAGGCCATATTTTCCAACTACCGGTGATTCTTCTTTGTTTCCAGTTTTTCCTATACTATTCTTTTACTCTTGTTCTTTTCTCTTATTCCTTTTTCCCCAGATATGACAGCTTTTTTTTTCTCGTTATCTTTCTTTTATTCTTTTAAAATATATTTTGGAAATTTTTCTTCTCACTCATTGCATGTCTTTCTTTTTTGTGGCTGTTCCTGTTTATTTATGGAGTTTGAGTTTTTTTTTTTTTTTGTTCTATTGTTTTTATTTTTTGGTGGTTTATTTATTTAGTATCTGAGTGGGAGACAACAACCTTTCCAACACAACCCAACTTTACCTGCACCTCCTGCATTCCCACACACTGAGTGAAAGCCACTACTTGCTTTTGCACCAGTTGACCAAAGATAGATGATGACCAATACAAGCTCAACTCCTCTTTATGAACAACTAACAGAGATGCGTGCACATACTCACTCTCTATGACATGCACTAGGAGATGGGTGGTGAGTGCCTAAGTGCTAACAACTAACAAATAGAGGAACACAGTACCCTGTTCACACAGATATATTAAAACAAATAAGGGGAAAACAAATTCTTGGGTGAATCACACCAACATACAACCACAAATACAATAACATCACAATGGCTTTGAGAGAATAGGCCATCCCAGTACATATAAAAAAGCAATATAAAGTAATAGAAACTTACTATTATCTAGGCAGGGTACAAACCCAGAAAATGTCCCTGAGGAAGAAGCAACATTGGAAGTCACTGATAAAGAATTCAAAAGAGTTATATTTGTGTACCTTCAATGGACTGAGACATAGATCAAGGAAAACACTGACAAGATCAAGGAAAACTGACAAAATTAGGGAAAACATAGACAAAACTGGAACAATTTTGGAATACAATATAAGAACAAACTGGCAAAATAAGCAAAAGTTTATAAATGATACAAGAACAAATAGAGATCCAAAAGATTAATACTGAGATTTCAGAAACAGATAACACATTGCATGAGCAAAGGAGTAGAATCAAATCAATGGAAGGTAGAATTAATGAGATTGAAGACAAATACATCAATACTGTTTTGTTAAGGATCAGTCAGACAAAGATCAAAACAAAATGAAGAGAGCCTAAAATTCATGTGGAATACCATCAAGAGTAATAAAGTACATGTAATCAGAATTCCAAAATAGGAAGAGACAGATAAAACCACAGAGAAAATTGTCAAAGATTTTTTGGAAGAGAATTTCCCTGATATGATGAAAAAGGACACTATATCCATTCAAGAAGTTCAGTGAGCCCCAAATTGGATAGACCCTAACAGAAAATCACCAGAACATATCATCATCAAACTCACCAAAACCAAAGACAAAGGAAGAATCCTGAGAACAGCATGGGAAAAATGAAAAGTTACTTACAAAAGGCAGCCAGTAAGACTAAGCTCTGATTTCTTATCAGAAACCATTCAGGCAAGAAGGTAGTGGGATGATATATATAAAATTCTGAAAGAAAAAAATTTCCAACCAAGAATTAAATACCCAGGAAAAAATATCACTCATATATGAGGGTGAAATTAGGAGATTTCCAGATAACCAGAAATTAAGGGCATTTGTTAAAACCAGATCAACTTTACAAAAGATTCTAAAAGCAGTCCTTCAGACAGAGAACCAACAACAGAAAACAACAACCAATGATTATTACGCACGATAACATAACCCAGAAACCAACCCAGCTATAAAAAACAAACAACAACAAAAAAACCAAGCTCATTGCCGTTGAGTCAATTTGACTCATAGTGGCCCCTCCTTGGGTTTCTGAGGTGGTATGTCTATGGAAGTAGATTTCCCAGTCTTCCTTCCAAGGCTTGGCTGGTGGGTTGGAACTGCCAGCCTTCTAGTTAGCAGTCAAATGCCTTAGGCACTGTGCCACCAGTTATAGACGTATACAAAGTAAAATAAGCTTACAGGGCTATAAACAGGGAACCAGAGAGACATCAAGTGGTGAGTACATCTACACTGCAAAAATAGACAACAAATAGTATAGTTATAGAACTACTAAATGGTGACAAAGCCAAGACAATTGCAAGGTAGAATAGACTGTTATAAACTTGGGACAAAAACAGTAAATCACAGGGTAAGTCAAAGAAAAATAATTAACCTTTTCAGCAAAATAAAAAAGAGGACAAGCACAGATAATTAGCAAATACTAAAACAATTACAATGAAGGAGATGATGACATGATTTATAAACAAAATGAGCTCAGCACAGAAAATTACATGGAACAAAGAAATCAGTAACACCACAAAAATACACATAACAAAATGACATCAATAAATTACTACTTATCAGTAATTACACTGAATATAAATGCACACCACTTGAGATGAAGTGCTGCAGACTGGCTTAGAACACATGGCTCATCAATATACTGTCTACAAGAGCCCCACCATAGACACAAAGACAAAAATAGTAAAAAAATCAAATGTTGGAAAAAGATATATCAAGCAAATGGCAACCATTAAAAGAGCAGGAGTGGCAATATTAATTTCTGATAAAAGCGACTTTAAGACAAAAACGACCATAAGAGACAAAGAATGACATTACATAACGATTAAAGGATCAATTGAACAAGAGGAC
>NW_006921743.1:2418418-2420543 GCF_000298275.1 Orycteropus afer afer
AGAAAAAGAGCAGCAAAAAAAAAGCCTACATTCACCAAAAGAAAATAATGAAGAATCAAGCAGAAATAAATGAAACAGAAAATAGAAAGACAGTAGAAAATGTCAACAAAACTAGAAGTTGGTTCTTTGAAATGATTAATAAAATTGACAAACCTCTTGCAACCTTAACAAAAGAAAAGAAGAAAGGGGTGATGTCACAACAGAACTAACAGAAATAAAAAGAATAATATCAGGATACTATGAAGAACTGTATTCCAACAAATTTGAAAACCTAGACAAAATAGACAGATTTCTAGAAACACACTACTTTCCTAAACTAACACAGACTGAGGTAGAAAATTTGGACAGACCCATAATAGGAGAAAAAATTAAACAGGTCATTAAAAAATTACCAAAAAAAAAAGTGTCTGGGTCCAGATGGTTTCACTGTATAATTCTACCAATCATTCAGAGAAGAGCTGACACCAACCCTATTCATATTATTCCAGAACATAGAAAAGGATGGAATCCTCCCAAGTTCATTTTATGAAGCAAGTATAACCCTGATATCAAAACCTGGCAAAGACCCCACTAGAAGAGAAAACTACAGACCAATATCTCTCATGAAAATACATGCAGAAATCTTCAACAAAATCCTACCCAACAGACTCCAACAACATATAAAAAAAATAATACATCATGGCCAAGTGGGATTCATAACAGGTATGCAAGGATGGTTCAACATTAGAAAAACAACCAACGTAATCCATCACATAAGTAAAATGAAGGAAAAGAATCACATGTTCATATCAGTAGATGCAGAAAAATGCATTATGATAAAATTCAACACCCATTCTTGATAAAAAATAACTCTCAGCAAAATAGGAATAGAAGGGAAATTCCTCAACATAATAAAGGGCATATATGCAAAACCAGCAGCCAACATTATTCTCAATGGAGAGAGAGACTGAAACCATTCTCCTTGAGAACAAAAACCAGACAATGATGCTCTCTATATCCACTTCTATTCAACATGGTATTGGAAGTCCTAGCCAGGGCAGTAAGGCAAGAAAGGGAGATCAAAGGCATCCAAACTGGTAAGGAAGAAGTAAAGCTATCCCTATTTCCAGAAGATATGGTCCTATACATAGAAAACCCAAGAGACTCAGCAGGAAAACTACTGGAACTTATTGAAAGATTTAGCATAGTGGCAGGATACAAGATCAGCATAAAATCAATTGGCTTCCTCTACACCAATAAAGAGGTCTCTGAAAAGGAAATAAGGAAATCAATACTTTTTATAATAACTACCAAAAAGATAAGATACTTGGGAATAAGTCTTACCAGGAACACAAAAGACCTATACAAAGAAAACTACAAAACACTACTTTTAGAAACTATAAGAGAGCTACATACTTTGCTCAAGGATAGGAAAATGTCAGTACTACTCTAAGCAATCTATACATTCAGTGCAATTCTGATCCAGATTCCATCAACGTTCTTTAAAGACATGGAAAAACTAATCACTAGTTCTATATGGAAAGAAAAGAGACCTCGCATAAGCAAAACACTGCTGAAGAAGAACAAAGTAGGAGATGTCACATTCTCATATCTCAAAACCAGCCACCTTCGTCAAAAAAGCCTGGTATTAGTATGAGAGACATATAGACCAATGTAACAGAATTGAGAACCCAGAAATAGATTCACTGACCTATGGTCACGTGATCTTTGACAAAGGGCCAAAATCTATTCAGTGGGCAAGAAATAGTCTCTTTTACAAGTGGTGCTGGCAAAACTGGATGTCCATTTGCAGAAAAACGAATCAAGATCCGTACATCACACTATACACAAAAATCTAACTCTAGATAGCTCAAAGACTTAAATGTGAAACCTAAAGCTATAAAGTTCATCAAAGAAAAAATAGGGGCTAACTTAAGGAGCTTAATTTATGGCATAAATATACTATCAAGCATAACTTAAGATGCAGAAACAGCAGATGATAAACTAGATGATTTGGACCTTCTAAAATTAAATTCTATGTGCATAGTGGCTAAGTCACTTGCCTGCTAACTAGACGGCTGGCGGTTCAAACCCACCAGCCACTCCTCGGAAGGAAGGTTGGGCAATCCTACTTCCGTAGTGATAC
>NW_006921743.1:2421338-2430144 GCF_000298275.1 Orycteropus afer afer
GAACCGCCAGCCTTCTGGTTAGCAGTCAAGTGCTTTAGCCACTATGCTACCAGAGCTCCCCATAGATACTAGTGATACAAAATAACAACAATTGTTACAGAAGCAACAGAAGACAGAGTTGGAGTAATCCCTTAGAGACAGCCAAACACCTTGAGAGAGAGAACCATCAGGCCTGCTGACTCAGGACTATAGTATTGGGGGACATCAGGCTCAATTGGCACAACATAATACATAAATATCTTGTTCCACAACTTACTTTGGTGAGTAAGAGTTTTAAAAGCTTTCGAGTGGCCATCTAAGATGCAGCTCCTGGTCTCCTCTCGTCTGAATTGAAAAAGAATGAGAAAAATCAAGGGCATTTGGAAACAATTAGCCCAAGGATATGATGGACTGCACGACCAGAAAAACTAGCTGGTATCTGGCTACCAATGCCAACCATTCAGGAAGAGATCAAAACTGGAGATCTTGGACAGAGTCGGAGGGAAAAATGTGAAACAAAATTCAAAAACACAGTAATGACCAGAATTACTGGTTGGATGGAATCTGGTGGGACTCCCAAGACTATGGCCCTGGGATACACTTTGGGCCTGGGATAGGACTCACTCCTAAGGACCAGTTCTCAGCCCAACAGTAGGAAGACTTACATGCAGAACACCCAACCCAGGGCGATGTACCCACCTACTCTATGGAGATACATCCCTTGGAGCAATCAGTATGGGGGACCAGAGGGGCAACATTCACATAGAGGGAAAGCTGGACAGACAGGAGTGCAGACTAAGAAGAGCACGGGGTAGGGGGGGTCACAGGGAAGGGAGGGGAGGAGAGTGGGTTAGGGTTGGGGATGGTCATCAGAGAGTGAAACCAAAATGTACATGAACTGTTGAATGTAAAACAAAATCTGCTCTGTAAATTTGCACCCAAGCACAATGGAAAAAATAAAGACTTCTCCAAAAGAGTAAAAAGAGAACCTACAGAATGGGAAAAAAATATTTGGCAGTGACATATTGTACAAAGGACTTACCTCTAAAATTTATAGAAAACTCCAACATCAAAAAGACAAACAATCCAGTGGTTAAATTGGCAGAAGACATGAAAAGCCACTTCACCAAGAAGATATTCAGGTAGCCAACAAACACATGAAGAAATGTGCATGATCATTAGCTATTAGAGAGATGCAAGTCAGAACAACTATGAGATACTTTATCACTCCAGTATTAAGAGCAAAGTTCAACAAGACAAAATAACTAATGCTGGTGAGGATATGGAGAGATTGGGACTCATACACTTGTGGTGGTGGTGTTAGGTGCCATCATGTTTTTTCCGACTCATAGCAACTTTATGTACAACAGAATGAAACACTGCCTGGTCCTGTGCCAGCCTTACAATCCCTGCTATAGCTGAGCCCATCGTTGTAGCCACTGTGTCAGTCCATGTCATTGAGGGCCTTCCCCTTTTCCATTGACCCTCCACTTTACCAAGCATGATACCCTTCTCCAGAGAATGGTCCCTTCTGACAACATGATCTAAGTAGGTCAGATGAAGTCTGGCCATTTTCGCCTCCAAGGAGCATCTGGCTGCACTTTCTCCAGGACAGATTTTTCATTCATTTAGCAGTACATGGTACTTTCAGTATTCTTCGCCAGTATCACAACTCAAAAGAATCAACTTTTCTTCGGTCTTCCGTATTCATTGTCCAGCTCTCACATGCATATGAGGCGATTGAAAATACTATGGCTTGGGTTAGGCACACCTTCAAGGAGACATCTTTGCTCTTCAGCAGTTGAAAGAGGTCTTTTGCAGCCGATTTGCCCAGTGCAATATGTCGTCTGATGTCTTGACTGCTGCTTCCATTGGTGTTGATTGTAGAACCAAGTAATGTGAAGTCCTTCACAACTTCAGTCTTTTCTCCATTTATCATGATGCTGCTTATTGGTCCAGTTGTGAGGATTTTGTTTTCTTTATATTGAGATGTAATCCATACTGCAGACTGTATTCTTCAATCTTCATCAGTAAGTGCTTCAAGTCATCCTCACTTTCAGCAAGCAAAGTTGTATGCATATTGCATATTGCAGGTTGATAATGACTCTTCCTTCAATCCTGATGCCCTATTCTTCTTCATATAGTCCAGCTTCTTGGATTATTTGCTCAGCATACAGATTGAATAAGTATGGTGTGGTGGTTAAGTTTGTGTATCAACTAGTCTAGGCCTAGTTGAGTGGCTGGGCAGCTGGATGTAGTATTTATTCCCCATCATGAAACTGGTAATCAACTCCATGGTGTAATCTACTGTGAGCAGCTGCCTTTGGCTATGTAGTCTGCTTTTCATACATTAGAAACAGTTTGGGGAATGATCTCTAGCTTATGGCTTGTACCCTGCATGTAGTCATCTCTTTGTTCAGCAGCCTGCCGTGCTCTGCCAACTTTGGGACTTACAGTGGACTTGAATTAATGGCCTGCTTTGTGGTTTGGTAACATCAGGACTGTGCTGTTTTATTTGTCAACCTTGGGCTTGTTAGCCTCAGCAGCTGAATTAAGAGATGCCTCTAACTTCAGTGGGCTGGGAGCAGGAGGCAGAACTGAAGGCCAAGGTTGAGGGGCTTTCACCCAGCCCCTAGAGCCTGGCACTTGGAACTTGGACTTAAAACCTCCAAACTGTGAGAGAATAAACTCCTATTTGTTAAGGCCATCCCATTTGTGATATATTCTTGTCCAAGTGGCACTAGGTAACCAGAACATATGGTGAAAGGATTCAACCCTGATGGACTCCCTTCCTGATTTTAAACCATGCAGTTTTCCCTATTTGTTCTATTCGAATGACAGCCTCCTGGTCTATGTGCAGGTTCCTCATGAGTACAATTAAGTGTTCTGGAATTCCCATTCTTCTCAATGTTATCCATTGTTTGTTATGATCCAAACAATCAAATGCTTTTGCATAGTCAATAAAACACAAGTAAATATCTTTCTGGTATTCTTTGCTTTCAGCCAAGATCCATCTGACATCAGCTATGATATCTCTCATTCTATGTCCTTGTCTGAATCCAGCTTGCATTTCTGGAAGTTCTCTTCCAATATACTGCTGCAACTGTTTTTGACTTATCTTCAGTAAGGTTTTACGTTCATGTGATATTAATGATACTATTCAATAATTTCCATATTCTGTAGGATTACCTTTCTTTGGAATGGATACAAATATGGATCTCTTCCAGTCAGTTGGCCAGGTAGCTGTCTTCCAAATCTCTTGGCATAGCTGAATGAATGCCTCCAATGTGGCATCCATTTGTTGAACCATCTTAGTGGGTATTCCATCAATTCCTGGAGCCTTGTTTTTCACCAATTCCTTCAGTGCAGCTTTAACTTCTTCCTTCAATACCATTGATTCTGATTATATGCCACTCTCTGAAATAGTTGAACATCAACCAGTTCGTTTTGGTATAGTGACTATGTGTTCCTTCCATCTTCTTTTGATGTTTCCTGCATCATTCAATATATTGCCCATAGAAACTTTCAATATTGCAACTTGAGGCTTAAATTTTTTCCTCAGTTCTTTCAGCTTGAGAAATGCCACATGTGTTCTTTCTTCCCTTTTGGTTTTCTAACTCCAAGTGTTTGCACATTTCATTTAAATAATTGACTTTGTCTTCTTGAGATGCTCTTTGTAATCTTCTGTTCAACTCTTTTATTTTGTCATTTCTTCCATTTGCTTTTGCTACTCTGTTCAAGGGCAAGTTTCAGTCTCTTCTAACATCCATTTGGTCTTTTATTCCTTTCCTGTCTTTTCAATGACCTTTTGCTTTCTTCATGGATGATGTTCTTGATGTCATCCCACAATATCTCTGATTTTTGGTCATTGATATCCAGTGCATCAAATCTGTTCTTTAGATGGCCTTTACATTCAGGAGAGATATAATCAAGGTCATATTTTGGCTCTTGTGGACTTGTTTTAATTGTCTTTAGCTTCAACTTGAACTTGCATATGATCAGTTGATGGTCTGTTCCACAATCAGCTCTTGGCCTTGTTTTGGCTGAAGATATTGAGCTTCTCTATCGCCTCTTGCCACAGATGTAGTCAATTTGATTCCTGTGTTCTCCACCTGGCAAAGTCCATGCGTATAGCTGCCATTTGTGTTGTTGAAAAAGGTATTTGCAATGAATAAGTCATTGGTCTTGCAAAATTCTGTCATGTGATCTCCAGTGTTATTTCTGTCACCAAGGCTGTATTTTCTAAGTATCGGTGATTCTTCTTTGTTTCTAACTTTTGTATTCCAATCACTAGTCATAATTAACACATCTTGATTGCATGTTTGACCAATTTCTGACTTCCGAAGTTGGTAACAATTTTCAGTTTCCTCATCTTTGGCTTTGGTGGTTGGTGCATAAATTTGAATAATAGTAGTAGTAACTGGTCTTCCTTGTAGGTGTATGGATATTATCCTATCACTGACGGCATTGTATTTCAGGATAGATCTTGGTATATTCTTTGTGATGTTGAATGCCAGACCACTCTTCTTCAAATTGTCATTCCTGGCACAGTAGATCATATGGTTGTCTGATTCAAAATGGCCAAAACCAGTCCCTTTCAGTTCACTAATGCCTAGGATTTGATATTTATGCATCCTATCTCATTTTTGACAACTTCCAATTTTCCTAGATTCATACTTCCTACATTCCATGTTCTGATTATTAATGGATGTTTGCAGCTATTTCTTCTCATCTCGAGATATGCCATATCAACATATGGAGGCACTGAAAGCTTTACTTTATCCACATTATGAAGGTTGGCTCTACTCTGAGGACACAGCTCTTCCCCAGTCGTATTTTGAGTACCTTCTGACCTGAGGGGCTCATCTTCCAGCACTATATCAGAATATGTTTCAGGGCTATTCGTATATCAGACAGTGTTTCAGTGATACTCATAAGGTTTTCACTGGCCAATTATTTGAAAAGTAGATGGCCTCTTCCTTCTTCCAAATCTGTCTTAGTCTGGAAGCTCCATTCAATCCTGTCTACCATGGGTAACCCTGCTGGCATTTGAAACACTGGTGGCATAGCCTCCAGCCTCACAGCAATGTGCAACCCACCACAGTATGACAAACAGTCAGGTAAGTTTGTCTCCCTTAGTTTTTCCAAACAGCTTCGTTCACTTCCTGGTCTCCCCTAGCCATCTAACACCACTTGCCGTGCCCTGCTCGCTTACCTAGCATGCTCCTGGGAGTGCCAATACACTCACCTTCCACGGAGCCCAGCTCACTGCTTACCTAGCCTGCCCCTGGGCACTCCAACAATATACACCTTCTGCGGTACCCAGCTTGCTGCTTACCCAACCTGTCCCTGGGCACTCCAAAAACAGTGGCCTTCTGTGGTGCCTGGCTCACTACTTACCTGGCCACTGCTGGTGGGACTGTAAAATAATACAACTACTGTGGAAATCGGTATGGTGTTTTCTTTAAAAAGTTGGAAATAGAAATACCATGTGATCTGGCAATCGCATTACTAGATATATATCTTAAAGAAGTGAGAGACAGGACACAAATAGATGTGCACACACGTGTTCACCACAGCACTATTCACAGTAGCAAAGAGATGGAAACAACTTAAGTGCCGATCAACCAAGGAATGGATAAACAAACTCTGGTACATACACGCAATGGAATATTATGCAACCCTAAAGAATAATGTAGAATCTGCAAAACAGCACATGATATGGATGGACTTGGAGGACATTATGCTGAGTGAAATAAGTCATTCACAGAAGAACAAATACTGTATCAGCCTGCTTCTAGAAAAAATCAAGGAGAAGTTTATACATGGAAGGAAATTTTCTGTGTTGCTTACCAGCGATCGGAGGGGAGGGGAGGGGAAGGGAGAGAAAATTCTTAGATAGGTTACAAAAACAAAAACAAAACAAGAAATACATATATAGAGAAATAAAGACTGTTAGTAGTTACTGGGAACTCTGGTAGCATAGTGCCTAAGGCACTTGACTGCTAACCAGAAGTCTGGAGGTTCAAACCCACCAGCCACTCCTTGGAAGGAAGATGGAGCAATATACTTCCATAGTGATACTGCCTTGGAAACCCAAGGAGGGGTCGCTATGAGTCAGGTCTGACTTGACAGCACATAACAACAACAACATTAGTAGTTACCAGGGATAGGAGGGAAGGGGAAAGGGGAAACTTTTGTTTGTAGGGCATTGAGTTCATGTTAATGGTAGTAGAATATTTTGGAAAAGGATAGCAGCAGTGGCAGCACAACATGAATGATGTCATCAGTGTCCCTGAACTGCAAATGTTGAAGTTGTTTTGTTGGCAAATGTCTTGTCTATGTTTTCGCCACAATACAATTAAAAAGAAAAGAGTTCTTGACACCTGACCTGAATGACATAGATTTTTTCCAATGTGTCCAACTTGGTATCACTTATTTATTCCTTTGTACATACAATAGTTTTATGCTTTTATTCTGGGAAATTTCAGAACAAAAGATTTCCACTTTAAAATAAGTTCAATAAATAGCACGTTTTCTTGTGATGTACATGGAACATTGCCAAGGAATCAACACAAATATAGTAGGGTATTGAGTATACTTTGTCCTGAAGAATTGGAATTAGTAGGAGAAAAATAGTTGCCCTCTTTTAAGAAGTATTTATTTAAATTTGATTGAATATAATGGAGATTTAAAGCACTCTTTTTATAGTAATCATTGGATAAAAATATTTCCTATTTCCAGTTTTTTCCTGTCAAGATATTTGACATCCATTTCAATACTTAATGTTTACTTTATACCTGATACTGATTTTTAGACCATAGTTTTTTTTTGCTAAAATAATAATTGGAAAAAAAAAAAGTTAATGACTTAAAATTAGTTGTCCATCATTTATACTTCCTATGAGTATTGAATCTGATCGGAACCAGAACTCTGAAAATATTATCTCATGCAGAATCATACTTATTATTTCATACTTTTTTGGTTTTTCTCTGTTTGACTCCTCTCTCACCCTACTCTGATGCATTCTTTTTCCTTCCCTGCCCTCCTCTTCCCTGTGTCACTACATTTCCCAGGTTGCTTTGTGCTCTGGCTTCTGGTGGGCTGAGATGATATGTCTAGAGGGTGGGAGACATGAGGTTGGGGATGTGGTCCTTGGTCGTGGCTGAGGTCCTTCAACCATAGATCTTTTCAGGCAGTGCCTTTTCCACAGCTTCAGCTCTCACTGGGCCCAGGCTTAACACTCTTTCCTGCCTTTTCCTTTGGCATGATTTTTTATGGGCTTTTGTAAATTTACATGACTTAGAATTTACAACTGTCTGTTGATATCTGTTGCACAGGCTAGGTAGTAGAATACTAAACTTTTATTCTTAAAAATGATAGCCTTATGTGCTCTCATTGGTCACCAGAAACATCCTAATAAGTAACCAGCTTCAACGAGTCTTGGCTTGAAGACAGTGGAGCTGGACAAAGCAGAAATTCCACTGCACATAGCAGGACAACTGTGAGGCTGTTGCCTGGTTTGTTTCTTAGTTGAACTGCAGTGAAGGCTCAGCCATTTTTGCTTCAAGACCACAGATCCTGCGTTTCACTTTGGAGGACAACCTCAAAAGTGTGTGTCACTGATCACAGGCCGATTTGGAGAAAGCTGGAAGGCTGGAGGTTCAAACCCACCAGCCACTCCTCGGAAGGAAGGTTGGGCAATCTACTTCCGTAGTGATACTGCCTCAGAAACCCAAGGAGGGGTCGCTGTGAGTCGGGTCCGACTTGACAGCACATAACAACAACAACAAGTGCAAGAAAAAGCCCTGGTGGTACTGTGGTTAAGTGCTCAGCTCAGCTGTAAACTGAAAGATCACTGGTTGGAACCCACCAGTCATTCCACAGGAGAAAGATGTGGCAGTGTGCTTCCATAAAGATTTACAGCCTTGAGGCTGTTCTGCTTTGTCCTACAGGGTCACTTTGAGTGGGAGTTGACTTGAGGGCAGTGGTGGTTTGTGTAAGTGAAAGAAAAGGCTTGAAGCCTTTTCAGTGATTTTAAAGCTGCAAGTGTAGGTGATGGTGATGAAGAATTTGTTATGAGTAGGGGTTGGTTCAGTTTCAATGTGAGGTCAAATTTACGTAACATTGAAGGACAAGTACAAGTTGTCCTTAAGTCAGGTACTATTAGTAACTAGGGACTTAACTGTATTGCAGTAGTTTATGACTTTCTTCTGTTAGCTTAGCTTTTATCCCTCAGGCAATGTTTTTAGACAGCTTAATTATTTTCATTCTACCCTCAGTAACCAAATATCATACATTCATAGTGCTTCAAAGATAGATAATCTTATTTTGAGCTACCATTTAAATTGAAGCCACATTGCAGCATCAAAAGTTGCTTCAAATCAGTGATTTTAGGTAAAGTTGATAATACTTTAAGCATGCACAAACAGTAAATCATTGGAGGCAAATCTTTAAGGATCTTTGTGGCCAAAATCAATTTGCCACAGTATTTTGTAGCTGTTCAGATGTCCTATGTATCTTTCAGTTCCTGTTCTTAGGAAAATCCTGCTGCTTTGATATTTAGGGTGTGGAGAGTCCTAATTGCATAAAGGAACAAGTACAGTTGAGCATTGTTGTTGTTGTTGTTATGTGCTGTTGAGTTGCACCCGACTCATAGCGACCCCTCCTTGGGTTTCTGAGGCAGTATCACTACGGAAGTAGATTGCCCAACCTTCTTTCGGAGGAGTGGCTAGTGGGTTTGAACTGCCAACCTTCTGGTTAGCAGTCAAGTGCCTTAGGCACTATGCTACCAGAGCGCCTTACAGTTGAGCATTATGTTAGTAAA
>NW_006921743.1:2430250-2435644 GCF_000298275.1 Orycteropus afer afer
TTTAAAAAATCTCCACTCCACCCCCTAAAAAAATGTTCCCACTTAGCATGAGAGACAAAAGGCAGCACAGATGTAGATTTGACTTGTCCTTTGTTTGCTACTTGTCCTTTGTCCTTGGTTTTGTCTTCTCACAGATTCCCTCTAATTCTCACTACCAGGCCTTGCAAGGTGATGTCACTGGGTGCCTTTTATAGGTGAGGAAGTTACAGCTAGAGGAGTACCATGAAGAGCAGGTCAGTAGTACCTGAAGGAGCCTAAGCCTCTCCTGCTTCAAAGCTCTGAAGCCCAGCCTGACTTCTTGAACTCAGGATCCCACAGAGATTAAGCACTCTTAGTAGAGGAAAGATGAGGGAGATGATGGAATAGTCTTCACATTCTTCCCTTGGGCCCTGTGGGGACAGAGGTCAGGGGAGAAAAGTCTGCAGACCCCCATCTTCCCTTTTTGACCTTCACGACCTTAGGCCATGCTGTTAGCCCCTCCTGTGATTGTTCCAGTTCTAGAGTTGGCTCAGTGTCCTGCCACCTTGATCAGTACTAACAAAGGTGTCAAAAGGGCCTGGTCTTTCCCTGGTGGTCTTGTGGTTTTTTAGGGCTGATTTTACATGGAGAAAGGCAAGCAAACAAACCAAAAACAGTAAGTAAAGACTTAACTAGGTACGGATTTGGCAATTGATTGGGATTTAAACAAAAATACTCATAACCTCTTCCTGGCCTGCGACAGAGGAGGGCTGGCATCTGGGTTTCAGAACCTTCTGGACACTGGTCCTCTGGCTCCATTAGATTTCCTTAATGGCTGATGGCCCTAATTTCCTTAATGACCTTAAAATACCTTCCTAGGGGTTTTACCTTTCAGGTCCTTGGAAACCTTATGTGGTACCTAACTCCCCCTTGATATTTCTCCTTGGTAAATGAGAGTAAGGTTCACTCCTATGAAGCTAGTATCTCCACTTAATCTTTGTAAAAGCCTTAAGTCACTGGGAAGTATGCCATCTTACCCCTTTCCTCTAGGAGCCAGGAGCAACACCCATCTCTTCTTGTTATCCTATCTTGACTCATTTTGGGTCACTCACTCATTCCCACTCCCTTCTAAGAGCTTCCAGAGAGTGTCCTCTTGTCTTCAAAGCAGAGAGAATAGGCACATGTAGGCCTAACAATGAGGGTTCCCCTAGATCAGTCTCTCCTCTCTGCCCATACCCCAGGTTCTCTCTGATGACTCATGATTGGCTGCTTTCCTTTCTTCTCTCTACCTTCTCTGTTTTTGGGGTTCCTCCTTTTTACAAGAGTAATCACAGAGCAGATCTTGTTCTTTCTTGCTTTCTCCAAAATAAATATACAGATACTTCCAATATTAAAGTGTTTTTTCATCCTAAATAATCCAGTGGAAGGTTACAACAATAGCAAACATTGAGAGACTTGTAAATGTTTAAGTGATTCTAAAAGTTCTCATAATAGTTATTTAGTGATTTAATTTTGGTGGATTTACAAAAGCATTTGTTGAAAAAAGCAGCATTTATGGAGGCTTGACTGTGTACTCTTTTGTAGAAATAATAGTTAATTACCCTGTGTTGTTTTGTTCTCAAAATTTTCAACAGGCTGTTTATATCATTGGAAATAAAATTTGAACACCCTATATGATCTGTTTTCTCTGTTTCTCCCCCATCTGACTTCATCTCTCCTTTGTGTCCTCAGTTTTGAACTTATCTTCCCTCAATTTAGCTTTTTTTTTTAACTGTTTTTGCGGTTGGTGTTGTTAAGTCAAGGTGTGGGAAATGCTAAATATCAAGAAAAATTAATCCATAATTAAAATTATGATATTTTCATTTATGTATTTCAGCTTTAGGTTTTGCAGGGGTGGAGAAGGGATTCACATTAATTAGGTCCCTTCTGTGTGCTAGGGCTTGTGTGGCTCTTCTTGTCCTGGTTTTTGTGCATTTATTTGCATGGGTGGTGGTGGTTATATTTTGTGTGGTTAGTTAAGCGGTAACTCTGCATTTTTTAACCTGTGTCTCAATAAAATCTGTCATGACCTTAAATCTTTTTCAGGTAATACTTTTACATGGGCAGTCGCCCTTCATCTTGCATCTGTGCAGTTTGGGTTTTTTTCTACAGATAATTTATTTTACACCTTCTTTCTTTGGTGATTCCAAAATAAGTACCACATGCTATTCCCCCATGTATTTTATACCAGAGTGATGGGGGGAGTTATAGTGGTTAAGACCTGACTCTTGAGTCAGTCTGTCCAGATTGAAATTGCAGCTCTGCTGCTCAGCAGATGTGTGGCCATGTGCAAGTCATATAAAATGGGAATGATTTCATTTCCTCCAAAAATACTGATTGTGCACCTATTATATGTCAGGTACTTTTCTTGTGTCAAGGACACAGCATGAAACTGTCATGGATCCTACATTCTAGAAGCAGGACAGAGAGAAAACAAACAAAAAGTGAATTGTATAATATATTTGAAGGTAAAATTTCAATAAAGCAGAGAAGTGAATATGAAATATAGGGGATGGTGTGCTAGCATTTCTTGAAAGTATCAGAGTAGTCCTTACTGGGAAAATGAGATTTGATGATAATACTAACACCCCAATCAATCAATATATTTACTTTATGGGTTTGTGAGGATTAAGTGAGTTAATAGAATAGTATCTGGCATATAATAAGTATACTTTCACTGCCATTGAGTTGATTCTGACTCATAGCGACCTCTATTGGGTTTCCAAGATGATACATCTTTACGGAAATAGATTGCCCATCTTCATTCCATGGAGTGGCTGGTGAGTTTGAACCTCCAACCTTCTGATTAGCTGTCAAATGCCTTAGGCACTGTACCACCAGAGCTCCTAGTGAGTATACTGACGCAAACCAGACCCATTGCCACTGAGTCAATTCTGAATCATAGAGTCCCCCATTGGGTGTCTGAGGCAGTAAATCTTTTTTTTTTTTTTTTTTTTTAAATTGTGATTTGGGTGAAGATTTACAGAGCAAATTCATTTTGCATACAGCAGTTCACATATACTTTGTCTCATGACATTGACCACAGTTTACCACAATGCAACAGCTCCCCTCCCATTTCCTCCCCATAGTTACCTCTTCCCTGTGTCCATCCCTCCATGGACTTCTGTCCCCTGAGCTGTCTCCCTGTGCATAAGCAACCCTTCTTTCTCTCATAATTGTTCTCTCTAAGGAGAGTATCTACTTGAGGTAAATGTTCAACTCATATGCCTGTCTTTTGTTTGGCTGGAAACCACAGGTGTGGGTTCAATTCCAGACCTGAAAGGCAGTTAGGGGCCATAGTCTCAGTGGTTCCATCAGGCTCTATCGGACCAGCAAACCTGGTCCCCCCCCCCCTTATTTTTTTCTTTGAGGCGGTAAATCTTTATGGAAGTAGATTGCCCCATCTTCCTTCCATGGAGTAGCTGGTGGTTTCAACCTCCAACCTTCTGGTTAGCAATCAAATGCTTCAGGCACTGTACCACCAGATACTACTGTACAAATATAAATATTAGCTACTATTTTTGTTCTTATTGTCTTAAATCCTGAATCTGTAGCAAGAATGGATGATAATTTATTTAACCATCCCCTTATTATTAGGCATCTATTACAGATAATGCTTATATTGAACTGTCTTTACATATATATTTAATCACATATATACATATTTCAATCATTTTCCAGACATGAAGTTACTGCAAGGAAAGGCATGAATATTTTATATTCTGATAACCAAAAAACTAAACCTGTTGCCATCATGTCGATTCCGATCCATAATGACCCTGTGTTGCCATATTGTCCTCACAGCTGCTATACTAATTTACTGTCACACAAGCAGTGGACAAGTGCTTACCTGATTATTTACCTGATCATTTACCTGATCATTCCTTACACAATCATTTACTTGTTTTGGTTTCTACTTAACTGCTCTATGGTAAGAAAATATGATCTTTGTGCTTTGTACTTCGGGGATTTATTAGGATAATATATTTGTCGTATCATACAATGTTCCTAGAATATTTGTGAAAAGTATTTTTCTCACCATCACAGTATTATTGGTATGATAATAAAAAATCATATGTTTATTGCTTAGATTTAATTCTTCCTACTACTAATGCAGTTGGGTATTTTTCATATATGTATTGTCTATTTGTATTTATTCTGTGAAATGACTGTTCATATACTTTGCCATTTCAACTGTGTTAACTGTATTTTATTGTTTTATAGATTCCTTTTTTAAATATTATTATTTTGATGTAACATTATTTTAATTTTTAATTATTTGCTATTACACCTACTCCTTACTTAATAACTATCTCATTATCCAACATTTTGCATTTATGACAGTAGTAAAAAAGTCTACCATCCAACTAGTTTGCACATTAACTACATACATCTGGCAGTAACAAATGCCAAGGTATGAAGTGAGAGTGATGCTAGTTGTGATGGTTGAGGTTATATATCAGTTTGACTGGACTGTGATTCTCATTGGTTTGGCAGTTATGCGATGGAGTTTGTCAGTTATGTAATGATACAGTCATCTACCACTTTATGATTTGTTATGATCAACCTCCATTTTAGCATAACACAGATTTTTGTATATAACCTGGAACCCCATGTCACCCATATAGGACAGAGTAGAACTTCTCCATAGGATTTCAGGGCTGTAAACCTTTATAGATGCAGGCTGCCACATCTTTCTCCCACAGGGTGGCCAGTAGGTTTGAAACTTCAACCTTTTGGTTAGCACCTGAGCACTTTAATCACTGAGCCACAAGGCTCTGATGAGGAATGGGAGTATTTTATTTATTATGTATATATGTATATTAAATATCTGTGTATACATACATGCACACACATTATATATATGTTGTTGTTGTTATGTGCCGTCGAGTCGGACCCAAGACACAGCGACCCCTCCTTGGGTTTCTGAAGTGGTATCACTACAGAAGTAGATTGCCTAACTTTCCTTCCAAGGAGTGGCTGCTGGGTTTGAACTGCCAGCCTTCTAGTTAGCAAATGCCTTAGGCACTATGCTACCAGAGCTCCCATATACATATATATGTTGTGTTGTTGTTATGTGCCTTTGAGTCAGCCCTGACTCACAGCGACCCCTCCTTGGGTTTCTGAGGCAGTATCGCTACGGAAGGAGTGGCTGGTGGGTTTGAACTGCCAACCTTGTGGTTAGCAGTCAAGTGCCTTAGGCACTATGCTATTAGAGCTTCTATATATAATATGATAGGGGTAGGTTGAGAAAATATATGTGTATATATATCTATGTACATATATGTTGTTGTTATGTGCCATTGAGTCGGACTCGACTCATAGCAACCCCTCCTTGGGTTTCCGAGGCAGTATCACTATGGAAGTAGATTGCCCAACCTTCCTTCTGAGGAGTGG
>NW_006921743.1:2439258-2439844 GCF_000298275.1 Orycteropus afer afer
TCCAGAATGCCGTTCTTCCAGTTTGTCCCTGGGATAGTATTACAGGTAGGCCACACCCCTGGGGAAACTCCCCCTAGACTGACCAGCAGCTTAGGACGCAGTCATGTGATCCATCATGGGAACCACCACTCACAACTGGAGTCCAGCCAAGTTGACACATCTTCAACTATCACAAGGACATTGCATTCCTTCTTAAAAGTTTCTTAAATAGAAACGCATTTTCCACATAGAACCTATGTTAAAATGTTCATTTGGGGCTGAGTATTATTGATATCATAGTTCAGCTATATTATGAGCAAAACAGCCCTTTGTTGATGGCCTAATAACTTAATTATAGCATTATTACTATGGGGAAATGTATTCCAAATTCTAAAATACAGAGCTACAAATTAACTTCTGGAGTACCAACGAATTTTTAGCTGGAAACTAACTATATACAAGCTGATTTACTGTTGTTAAAATTTATTTCAGTGACCTGCTCACTTTCACAGTTACTCATTTGCTCAAGAATTTGTGGTTCTGAGCTCAACCATCTCATTATTTTTGAAGAGATTAAAATTCTCAGTTCCTTATAGAAATTTATATA
>NW_006921743.1:2439944-2448236 GCF_000298275.1 Orycteropus afer afer
GGTTTCTGAGGCAGTATCACTACGGAAGTAGATTGCCCCATCTTCCTTCCGAGGAGTGGCTGGTGGATTTGAACTGCCAGCATTCTGGTTAGCAGTCAAGTGCCTTAGCCACTATGCTACCAGAGCTCCCAGTTTATATGAGAAATTGAATTTTAATTTTATTTAGGTTTAATTTAAATAGCCATGTATAGTTAGTGGCTATCATATTGGACAAAACAACTCTGTAATGATTTAGGATGTCTGGCAGATTAAGATGATTTTCAAAATTGTCTTTGCTTTTCTTCCATATGTTTTCTTCCAAGTTAATTTTACAATGAGCTCATCAAGGCATTAAAATAATTCCCAGTAAGATTCTGGTTAGGATTTATTCCTGAGTATCATATAGTGTTTTAAATACTGTTAATAGTTTCTAATGGTTTCTGGCATATAGAAAATCTTGGATTTTTGTATGTTTATGTTACATCCAAGGGGCTTTGGTGGTGTAGTGGTTAAAGCCGTTGGCTGCTAAAAGGTTGGTAGTTCAAACCTACCAACTGCTCCATGAGAGAAAGATGAGGCAGTCTGCTTCTATAAAGATTTAAAGCCTTGGGAAGCCTTATGGGGGCAGCTCTCCTCTGTCCTATAAGGTAGCTATGAGTTGGAATAGATTTGATGGCAGTGGGTCCTGTTTTGCTTAGTATCTTATATCTAGCCATCCTATTAAATTTCTTATTGATCTTAATCATTTTTCATTTTATTGTCTTGAATTTTTTTACATATACAATCATTTACTTGTTTTGGTTTCTACTTTTACTGCTCTATGGTAAGAAGATATGATCTATGTGATTTGTACTTCAGGGATTTATTAGGATAATATATTTCTGGTATCATACAATGTTCCTGGAATATTTGTGAAAAATATTTTTCTGTGTTTATTGGGTACACATATTACCAAGCCTATTGACTTAATTATTCAAGTCCTCAATAGCTGGCTGATTAAATATGGTACATCCTATAATGTAGCACTGGAGAGAGGCATTGTCAAGGCTTTAAGAGTAAGGGAACTAAGTTCACTACATAGACATGTTGCTGCTTTTCCTGGACAGACATCCTCTCCCTATACAACCACAGGCATATTTAATAAAGAAAGAAAAAAAATGTTCTATATACATAATCTTATAAGAAAATTCATAAAATCCCCATTTTAAAAGTCTCATAAAAAATCTCAGTCTAATAAAGAGATAAACCTGTAAAGTAGGTGCTGTTATCATCCCCACTTTACAGATGAGATGACTGAGGCTTGGACATGTGATTCACACAGGGTCACACAGCCAAAAAGTAGGACTGATGGAGCCACATCAGGAGAATTGTAGGAGGCCAGGCTGACCGAAACAGTGATGCATGTTGGGAAGGGCCAAAGTGGTAATTGAGGCTGTCCAAGGGCACAGACTTAACCCTGTTGGTTGGGAGAGCAGAGCAGAGTATTTCTGCTTGATGTGGTAGAAAACAGAAGCATTGGAAGTTTTTCAGCAGGAGAGTGTCAGGAACCAAACTGGTACTTTTAAATGATCAACCCTTCATTTTCACATCTATTTCCTGGGTAAGTAATAACAACTAACTTTTACTGAGCCATTACTAAAGCTCTGCTCTAAGAGCTTCTTATGTATTTGCTCATTGAATCCTTACAACAACCCTATAAGGTAGGTATTGTTGTATGCCCCATTTTTTCAGATGAGAATATCAAGACACATGGCGATGCTAGAACTTGCCAAAAGAGATGCTAGAACTTGCCAAAAGTCACACAGCCTGCAAGTGGTGGAGCCCAGCTTCAAACACAGGCAGTGTGATCCCATTGTCCACAGTCTTAACCTCTGGACCACAGTATATTTTTTAATGGAAGGCTAAATATAAGTAGGGAGGACTAGAAGTGAGAGGCCAGCTGAAAGGCTACTGTGTCCTGAGGTGAAAGGACTTAGCCATCACCTCTGCTTTCTTAGGTGCTACTGATTCTCTGAGATCTAGCCACCTTCTCCATCCAGCCTTGGGCTCATGTTCTCTACCCAGCTGTCTGTAATGGATCTCCTTACCCTGTGGTCTGGTGATTCTCTGGTAGATCACCTGTTTCACATTCTCAGTTACCTTCTGTGCCCCTCTTCAGGTGACCTGGGGATCTTTTAGATTTTCTCCACACCCCTTGGCAGCTGAGGGAGACTGGGGTGCTCTCTCTCAGGCCTGCTTTATGCCTAGATCTGCCTCTGACCATTTCTGCTCTACTATAGCTGTTTCCTGCTAGAATTCTGAACAGAAGCAGGGCTCTAAGTTCACTCTGTCTGGCGACCTGCAAACTCACCTGAGGTTTTCATTACATCCCCTGGACATCACCTGCCAAGTGGGTCAATGAGCCAAGCCCATGCTTCTATCTAAACTCTAATTTTCTTCTCCCAGTTCCTTCCAGCAGTGGCAACAGGGTGTAGAAGGGAACATGTCACAAACTACTCATTCTTCCCCATGGTATAGTTGACATTATGAGTTCTTTGCTCTGTGTTTTCTAGGTTTTGCTAAGGATTGCAGAGCCAAGATTTTAGAATGAATACTTAAATAATAATAATAATAAAACCACAGTTCTCTTTCAAGAGTCCAACTCTCAAAAAATAATGGCCTTGGGCTGCTTATGTTGTGTACTTTTTAAAAATCCATTGAGAAATTCAGCTCCCTTCTGTGTTCTGGGCTGCATCTGTCTCCTGCCTCAAAGCAGTTACAGCCACAAAGTAAAGTGTTGGAAAGAGTTGAGACAACAAGAAAAATTTGGCAATGAAAAATCTCTGTTGAAGAAAATAACAGATGCTGGTGAGGATGTGGAGAGATTGGATTCTCATGAACTGCTGGTGGGACTGTAAATGATACAACTGCAGTGGAAGTCTGTATGAGGATTCCTTAAAAAGTTGGAAATAGAAATACTATTTGACCTAGCAATCCATTACTAGGTATATATCCTAAAGAAGTGACAGGTAGGACATAAATAGATATATGCATACCATATTCATTGCAGCATATTCACAATAGCAAAGAGATGGAAACAACCTAAGCGCCCATCAGCCAAGGAATGGATTAACAAACTCTGGTACATAAACACAATGGAATATTATGCAATCCTAAAGAATAATGTAGAATCTGCAAAACACCTCATAACGTGGATGAATTTGGAGGGCATAATGCTGTGTGAAATAGGTCAATCACAGAAGGACAAATATTGTATTAGTTCACTATTGTAAAAAGTCAATGGAAGGAAACTTTCTTTGTTGGTTACCAGTGATGGGAGGAGAGGGAAGGGAAAATTCCTAGATAAGTTTTTTGGGAAAAAAAAACCATACACACACACACACACATATACACACACACAGACACACACCCCAAAGAGTTTATTGGTTACCACGGGTAGGAAGGAGGGGGAAAGGGGAAGCTTTTGTTTGAGGGGCATTGAGTTTATGCTAATGGTGGTGGAATATTTTGGAAAAGAATAGCAATTATGGTGGCAGAACATGGAAAATGTAATCAATGTCCCTGAGCTGTAAATGTGGAGGATGTTATGTTGAAAAGAAAAATCTCTCTTGACATCTGAATACCTTTCTACCATTGTGTCAAGGAGCCTTGGTGGTGCAATGATTAAGTGCTCAGCTTCTAACCAAAAAGTTGGTGATTCACGTCCACCCAGTGGCTCTGTTGGAGAAAGACTTGATCTGCTTTCATAAAGATTATAGCCATGAAAACCAAATGGGGCAGTTCTACTCTGTCACATGGGGTCACTATGAGTTGAAAATTGACTCAAAGACAACTAACAACAACACACATTGTATCATGGTAATGATATAGACTTGATACTTGAAATGAATTTCAGTTTGGAGTTTAATGGATTCAAAAAGCAAAGGGATTTCTGTTTAAGGATAATAAAAGCCTGTGATCAACAAGATTAGAAGTTAGTTTTTTGAAAAGATTAATAAAATTGACAACCACTGGCAAATTTAACAAAGAAAAGAGAGAGAATAGAAATAACATGAATGAGAAACAAAATTGGTGACATCACAACTGAACCAATTAAAAAGGATAATATCAGGATACTATGAAGAAATCTACTCCAACAAATTTGAAAATCTGGAATAAATGGACAGATTTCTAGAAACACACCACTTACCTAAACTAACACAGACTGAGGTGGGAAAAGCTGAACAGATCCATAACAAAAGAAGAAATTGAATAGGTCATAAAAAAAATTACCAACAAAAAAAAGTCCTGCCCAGAGGATTTCACCGGAGAATTCTACCAAACATTCAGAGAAGAACTGACACCAATCCTACTCAAACTATTCCAAAACATACAAAAGGATGAAATCCTCCCAAATTCATTTTATGAAGCAAGCATAACCTTGATACTAAAATCAGGCAAAGACATCACTCAAAAGGAAAACTACAGACCAATATCCCTCATGAATATAGATACAAAAATCTTCAACAAAATCCTAGCCAACAGATTCCAACAACGTATCAAGAAAATTCATTATGACCAAGTGGGGTTCATATTAGTTATGCAAGGATGGTTCAACATTAGAAAAACAATCAATGTCATCCACCACATAAATAAAACAAAGGGAAAGAACCACATGATCATATCAGTAGATGTGGAAAAGGCATTTGATAAAATCCAACACCCATTCCAGATCAAACCTCTCAGCAAAATAGGAATAGAAGGGACATTCCTCAGCATAATAAAGGGCATATATGCAAAACCAACAGCCAAAATTATTCTCGATGGAGAGAAACTGAAACCATTCTTCTTTGAACAGCAACCAGACAAGGATGTCCTCTAACTCTTCTTTAATTCACCATGGTATTGGAAGTCCTAGCCAGGGCAATAAGGCAAGAAAGGGAAATGAAAGGCATCCAAACTGGTAAGGAAGAACTTAAATTATCCTTATTTACTGATGATGTGATCCTATACCTAGAAAATCCAAGAGACTCAGTCAAAAATCTACTGGAACTAATTGAGAGATTTAGCATCATGGCAGGATATAAAATCAACATCCAAAAATCAGTTTGATTCCTCTATACTAGTAAAGAGATTGCTGAGAAAGAAATAAGGGAAGTAATACCATTTACAATAGCTACCAAAAAAAAAAAAATAATAATAATAACATTATTGGGAATAAATCTTACCAGGGACAAAAAAGACCTGTACAAAGAAAATTATAAAAGACTACTTCAAGAAACCATAAGAGATCTACAGAAATGGAAGAACATACCTTGCTTGTGGATAGGAAGATTGAACATTGTGAAAATGTCAGTTCTACCCAAAGGAATCTATACATTCAATGCAATCCCAGTCCAGATCCAATCACCATTCTTTAAGGATATGGAAAAACCAATCACTAACTTTATATGGAAAGGAAAGGGACCTTAGAAAAGCAAAGCACTATTGAAGAAGAAGAACAAACTAGGAAGTTTCACACTGCCAGATCTCAAAACCTACTATACAGCCACAGTAGTCAAAAGTGCCTGGTATTTGTATGATGACCAACACATAGACCAATAGCATACACGTCAGAACCCAGAAATAAAAGCTCCATCCACCTGTGGTCAGCTGATCTTTGACAAAGAGCCAAAATCCATTCAATGGGGAAGAGAATGTCTGTTCAATAAATGGTGAAAAAAACTGGATATCCATTTGTAGAAAAATGAAACAAGATCTGCACCTCACATCATACACAAAACTAACTCCAGATGGCTCAAAGACTTAAATGTGAAACCTAAAACTGTAAAGTTCCTCAAGGAAAAACTAGGGACAAATTTAGGGGCCCTAATATATGGCATAAATAGCCTATCAAGCATAACCCAAAATACACAAACAGCAGAAGAGAAACTAGATGAATGGGACCTTCTCAAAATTAAATTTTTATGTGCTTCCAAAGATTTCTTCAAAAGAGTCAGAAGAGAACCTACAGATTGGGAAAAAATATTTTGCAGTGACATATCTGACATGGGATTTATCTCTAGAATTTATACAAAACTCCAACACCTCAACAGCAGAAAGACAAATAATCCAATTAAAAAATGGACAGAAGACATGAATAGACACTTCACCAAACAGGATATTCAGACAGCCAACGAACATAGGAAGAAATGCTCACTGTCACTAGACATTAGAGAGATGCAAATCAAAACAACAATGAGATACCCTCTAGCTCCAGCACTAGTAGCAAAGTTCAACAAGACAGAAAATAACAAATGCTAGCAAGGATGTGGAGAGATTGGAATTCTCACATACTGCTGTGGGACTGTAAAATGTTACAACCACTGTGGAAAGCAGTATGGCGAGTCCTTCAAAAGTTGGAATTAGAAATACCATTTAACCCAGCTGTTCCATTACTAGGTATATATCCTAAAGAAGTGAGAGCCAAGACAAGAACAGATACATGCACACTCATGTTCATTGCAGCACTATTTACAGTACCCAAAAGATGGAAACAAGATAGGTGTCCATCAACTGAGGAATGGATAACCAAACTATGGTCCATACACACAATGAAATACTATGCAACCCTAAAGAATAATGTAGAATCTGCAAAACACTGCATAATGTAGATGAACTTGGAGGACGTTATGCTGAATGAAATAAGTCACTCACAAAAAAAACAAATATTAATCTGTTATTGTAAAAGTTAAGGAAAGGTTTATCTATAGAAGGAAATTTTCTTTGTTGGTTACCAGGGGTCGGGGAGGAGGAGAGTAAGGAACACTGTTAGATAGGTAGAGACAAGTATTGATTTGGGTGAAGAAAAGGGCAGTGTACCAAATGTGAGTGATCACCATGGTGGCATTGAGGAAGAGGAAGACAGAGAGGCGCATGGGCAGTACAGACAACAAAGATGAACCCTTTTGGACATACACTACTGCGTTATTTGTTGTCAGTGAAGGCAAACATGGATATATGGGGGGATAGATGGGTGGACGGGTTGAACTATTAGGGGGCAGGGGGAAGTGTGCCCAAGTCCATGTATAGAGTTGGCAGACAGTATTTCTACAAGTGTATTGGTATGTTCTGTAAGAATTCCCAGGTGTATAGTAGAGCTGACCAGGGACAAGGTTGTAGTTGCTTCTTGGGCACAGCCAGCTACCCAGAGGGAGTGAATAGTTGGACCTGTGGGCTCGGTACCATAGTCGCAGGGGACATCAAGTTCAATTGGCATAACATACTACGTAAAACATTGTTCCACATCCTACTTTAGTGAGTAGCAACTAGGATCTTAAAAGCTTGCAAGCGGCCATCTAGATGCAATGATGAGTCTCTCCTCGTCCAGAGCAGAGAAGAATGAAGAATCCCAAAGATTCATGGAAACAATTAGTCCAAGCGACTGGTACACCATGTGATCCTCACTATGAGACCAGAAGAACTAGATGGTGCCTGGCTACCACTGCCAACTACTGGGAGGGGAATCTATGTAGGAGATCCTGGATAGAGTGGGAGTACAGTGTGGGATAAAACTCAAAATCATTAGTAAAAAACAAAAAAAGAGGGACCAGATATGCTGGTCTGATAAAGCCTGATGAACCACTGAGACTATGGCCCCTAGCTGCCCTTCAGGTCTGGAATTGAACCCACTCCTGTGGCTTCCAGCCAAACAAAAGACAGGCATGTGAGGTGAACATTTACATTAGGTAGATGCACTCCTTGGAGAAAACAATCATGAGGAATAGAAGGGCTGTGTATGTACAGGGAGACAGCTCAGATGGCAGGAGTGCATGGAGGGAAGGACACAGGCAAGAGGTAACTATAAGGTGGGAGTGGGAGGGGAGCTGTTGCATTGTGGTAAATTGTTGTCAATGTCATGAGACAACGTGTATTGAGCTGCTGTATGGAAAGTGAATTTGCTCTGTAAACTTTCACCCAAATCACAATTAAAAATAAATAAATAAAAATAAAGGCCTGTGAGATGTTGTTGTTATGTGCTGTCAAGTCAGACCCGACTCATAGCAACCTGTCCTTGGGTTTCTGAGGCAGTATCACTATGGAGGTAGATTGCTCAACCTTCCTTCCGAGGAGTTTGAACCGCCAGCCTTCTGGTTAGCAGTTAAATGCCTTAGACACTAAGCCACCAAAGCTCCTTTTGAAATTACTATCTCATTAAAATTATAGGAATCAAGCTGGAGATGTTATCGGGGGCTTGGATAAGAGACCTAGACCACATGCAGGCAAAGCTGAAGGATGCAGAAATAGAATATTAGTATTGATCTGTGTATATTTCAGAAAGATTTCACTGTCAAG
>NW_006921743.1:2453396-2459160 GCF_000298275.1 Orycteropus afer afer
GATTGCCCAGCCTTCCTTCCGAGGAGTGGCTGGTGGGTTTGAACTGCCAGCCGTCTGGTTAGCAGGCAAGTGATTTAGCCACTATGCTACCAGAGCTCCCTCAGTAAACTTTATTTTCTCTCATGTTACTTACAATATTAAGGGGCAATAGGAATGGCTCTATGTGGCTTTTCTACCCAAAACCCTCCAAACACAGCTAATACTGATCATCCTGACTTTTGTTTCAGGGGTGGGGGAAGGCTTATCTTGATGTTCTTTGTCTCCTACATTTTAACGTGCTGTCTTCGGTCCAGTAAAATCTCTGACATTAGATTTGTCTTTCTCCAAGTCTTCAGAAGTCATAATTGTGTTTCCTTGGGAGTTGCCTTATTCTCCCAAGGAAAATTGGTGACATATTTGTGAGCTTTGGACACAAGCCTCCACACAGAGTAGTAGAATTGTCATTGGAACACAGCAGCCAGTTCTTTTCACAAAACTCTGATGAATGCTATGACACCTTGGCTATTTTTGTACTTTATTTAAGGTGAAGCTGAGAACATACTGGAAACAGAAAAGAGTAAGTTGCAGCTGCCAAGAGGAATGATCACTTTTGAAAGCCTTGAAAAAACCAGAAGGGAACAGAGTAAATTCTTCATTGACAAATGAGATCATGTTTACCCACTGAATCGCAAAGCACAAAATTGTTGGCATGAATCATGACTTTTACAGTTTTCTAAATGTGAAAATTTTGATATAATGGATTTTATTGTAGAATATTAAAATACAGGATGAGTTTTGTTAAACTATTTTGAAATAAAATTTATAACATTTAACATAAAATCATGGACATACCTTTCAGATTTTCTATATATGTGTTTGTATTGAAAATACCTAAGTGCAAAATTAATAAATTATGTTATTTTGAATTCCTGGAAACAAATGTCCTGATGCCTCTTCTCTGTCTCACACACTTTTCCCATCAACTTGTCTCTCATAGATGCTCCTTTTATTTGGATTTGTCAATGTGTCCTGGCCCCACATGTTTTAAGATGGTGACCAGGCACTATCCTGAGTGTTTTGTGTATAGTCAAGTCATCATCCTAGAGGTCCCATGAGACTGATAATATGTATGTGAAATCCATACAATATTATCATCAATATTATCCTTATCCAATCCAATGGATGAGGCACAAAGTAGTTGAATTACTCACCCAAGGTTGTACATGTGGGCAAAGCTGGAATTTGAACATTGACAGTGGCTCCATTGTCTTTATGCTAAAATAGCATTGAAAAAGTTAGGCCATAACTCATCCCTGGCATGGTGAGACATCTGTGAAAGAGAAAAGGTAAAAACATTCAAATAGTGATCTGGTATAATTGTAGGGGTGGGAGGTGGCTGATTAGGATGCCCACCATTTTTTTTTTTTTTTTAAAGACTCACTGGAAAACTCTTACACTCAAAATAATCTAATTTGTACTCATTCTTCCCAAGTAAAAATTGTGTATATAATATACTCATTCCAAAGATATTTATTGATATCTACTAAGATGAATGAGGAAGAAAGTTCTGACAAACTACATATGGCAGAAGGAAAGTCTTATAGATCACAATGGTCCAAACCACAACCAGTTGTAGGGATTGTGCAGGACTGGGTAGTATTTTGTTCTCTCGTACCTGATGTTGCTATGAGTTGGGGGCCAACACAACAACAGCTAACAACAACAGCTATGTGATAGGCACTATTGAAGGAACTGGGTATCATTAATGAGTGGACAAGGTGGCTGCATCACAGGCAGAAGGGATGTGCTATAGCAGAAGTTGGAGAACTATGGAGAGGAATGGAACAACTAAAGATGGAGAGAAATAAATCATTTCTGATGTTGAAAGATGCATAGAAGCTCTCCAAAAAGAACATTGAAGTAGGGAGAAAGGGCAACCCAGGCAGAAGGGAAACTTGAACAAAAGCAGGATTATGTGTGCCAGGTCCATGGAATTGCTGATTGTTAGGTTTGGCTGGTATACGGGGTTCCTCATATGGGAGACCTTGTTTAAAATGAGCCTGAAAACACAAATCAACTCATGAGGGGCCTCAGAACCCAAGGAGTTTGGGTTCTGTCTTGAGGGTGATGGGAGTGAAAGAATCTGAATTATAACTTACTGGTTGGAAGACCAAAGAAGAATTGATATCTGTGAATTATGGTGTTGGCAAAGAATATTAAATATATCATGGATGAACAAACAAATCTGTCTTGGAAGAAGTACAGACAGGATGCTTCTTAGACGTGAGAGGATGGCAGACTTCATCTCATCTCTTTTGGATGTATTACCAGGAGGGATCAGTCTCTGGAGAAGAAAATCATGGTAAAGTAGAGGGTCAGCCAAAAAGAGGAAGACCTTCAATGAGATGGATTGACAAAGTGGCTGCAACAATGGGCTCAAACATAACAATGATTGTGAGGATGGCACAGGACAGGGCAGTGTTTCACTCTGTTGTACATGAGGTAGCTGTGAGCTGGAACCAACTCAAAAGCACCAAAGAACAATAATAACAGTAGGTTAGAAGAAGCAGCTCTGGTGGCACAATTGTAAGCACTTGGCTGCTAACTGAAAAGTCTGCAGTGTGAACTCACCAGTGGCTACCCAGAAAAAAGATCTGGTGATCTGCTTCCATAAAGACTACAGCATAGGAAATCCTGTAGGAGCAGTTCTACTTTGTCATATATGTCACTATGAGTTGGAATCAACTTTGCAGCATACAGCAATAGTAGGTTGGAAGAGAAGAGCCCAGGCAAAGAGGAACTGCACTGTTCCCCCTGAGTGCTGGCCAGTGCCTGAACTAAGGCTGTGATCTTAGGTGGATTCAAGAAAATGAAAAGAGAATAGTAGGACCAGGACTAGTTAGAGGTCATAGAGGGAGGTGGTAATATCCCTTTTATTAATCTGCATGATTGTCTGGGGCCCCTGGAGGGCCCAGGAAAGAAGTGACTGGGAGACACACCAGTGGCCTGACGGACACCTGAGTTCTAGCACTGATTTGTAGAATACTCCAGAATCTAGAATTGTAAGTACGTCTTTCTCCTTAAATTCAATGATGCTATCCAAGTGTACCTGACATAGTCTAGCCAGGGCTCACTAAGTGTGAGTTTGGGTCCCCCAGCAAGGGCTGATTTGGCTAAAGACCTTACATGGGAATTGCGTTGCTGTGCAACATAGCTGGGCTCTGGGCTCCCTTTGGACCACAAAGCCATTAATTTGTGTTGGCTCTTCTCCCTGGTGTTGACCCTGAGTTCAGTAATAATTCTAAATCAATAGAGCTACACACACACACACACACACATTTTTGTTTGCTCCTGATTGTACATACAGTGAGGCAAAAATCCAAGTAAAGCTATTAAATTGGCTTTGCAAAAAGTGTATTAAGACATATCTCAATTATCCTTGGTATTGATTATCCCAAGCTTTACCCTTTATTTATAATTACAAAAACAAAAAACAGGTTGCATTTGAATTTTGTTTTGGCTAAGAATACTGACTGTACCATGGAGTGCCAGAAAAAGGAACAAATCTGTCTTGGAAGAAGTACAGGTACCCTCTGGAAGCAAAGATGGCAAGACTTTGTCTTATGGACTTTGGACATGTTGTCAGGAAGGATCAGTTCCTAGAAGACATCATGCATAGAGAAGTAGAGGGTCAGTGAGAAAGAGGAAGATCCTTAAGGAGATGTAGTGACATGGTGGCTGCAACAATGGGCTCAAACATGACAATGATTGTGAGGATGTCAAAGGATCAGGTGGTGTTTCATTTTGTTATAAATGATGCTATGAGTTGGAACGTGGAGCTCTGGTAGCATAGTGCCTAAGGCACGTGACTGCTAACCAGAAGGCTGGAGGTTCAAACCCACCAACCACTCCTCAGAAGGAAGATGGGGCAATCTACTTCCGAAGTGATACTGCCTCAGAAACCTAAAGAGGGGTCTCTGAGTCAGGTCTGACTTGACGGCACATAACAACAACAACGAGTTGGAACAGACTCATAACAACAGGTACCTAACAACAAGAACAACAAGCCCCATTCTACAGTTTTGAAATGTAGACTCTTTGTGAGTTACCTAAAATCCACATCTGGTTATGGTAGATCATATTAAAACCTAAGTGTTTGATTTCTTTGGCAGGATTCCTTCTTTCTTTCTTTTTTTTTTTTTTTTTTTAATTGTGATTTGGGTGAAGACAGCAATTCACATATACTTTGTCTCATGTCATTGACCACAGTTTACCACAATGCAACAGCTCCCCTCCCACTTCCTCCCCATAGTTACCTCTTCCCAGTGTCCATCCTTCCATACACTCCTGCCCCCTGAGCTGTCTCCCTGTGCATTTGGCAGGATTCTTTCCAATGTAACATATTGCCTGATTTTGAAAGGATAGTAAGAATCAAAGTCAAAAGAAAAAATTATTTAAAAAAATTGATATATGTGTCCCGTATCAGGGCCATAGAAAGGGTCCTAGAGTGAGGTTAGAAGGCCATGGGTTGGAATAGGATGAGGAAGGAGCAGAATCGGATCTTAAAGAAAATCTACAACCAATATAATCCCAACACAAGCAATCTGATATAGACGATATACTTCATAGACTTCAACAATTTTAATATATCTATGTTTAAATGTGACACCAGCCAGAACCTAGATACTCTTCTGCCCCACAATTCTAGGAAAGGGATAAACTCTTGTTGGGAAGATATTATTAAATGAATCCTGTTCCTTAGGTGTCAGGTGTCATGATGTCTCTTAACTTTGCAGTGTGTCTATTCTGCAAGAAGCTTGGAAATGTTCTTCTAGACCTGGTCTTGTGGATGCGTACAAGAGGATGGTATTGTAGAGCTGGGAATTTCAGAGTCTGTGGATTGAACAGATACTCTGTAGGCTACTAACTGTCCAATCTCCAGAAATTAGCTTCTACTCTTTTCTCCAGGGTACACTATCTACCATCTTTGCCAGTTGTTCTACTGGTGACTTTGGGGGTAGTCCTGGAGTTTATGAAGACTTGAACATAACCCAGACTGGCTAGTGGCAAGAGGCAGGGTGTGAGGAGTGAGAAAGGTCTAGATAATGAGATGGGACCAAAGAAAGGCAGGCTTCATGAAGAGATGGAACTGACTTAAATACTTCTAAGAATAAAAAGAGCTCTGGTGGCATAGTGCCTAAGGCATTTAGCTGCTAACCAGAAGACTGGTGGTTCAAACCCACCAGCCACTCCTCAGAAGGAAGATAGGGCAATCTACTTCCTTAGTTATACTGCCTCAGAAAAAAGCCCAAGAGTGTCTGCCAGGGTTCAGTTACAGCTTGGAGGGACAATTGAATCCTGAAAGTACCAAGTCACTTACAGGTAAATTTATTTTGCTGTGCTAACTTATTTCTCAGGCTACTCGATGACAGGAAGAAGTATGCCTGGGTTAGCACAAATCCCTCATGACCACTGACAAAAGCAACTAGAAACCTTCATCTCACTTTGATAAGAACTCGGGGGTGTGACTGATTGAAATGCTTGGATGATATTTCTGGTCTACGATTTCTTAGTCCACACACGTCAAGGGATTGAGTGATGGAGGGCTAACCACAGTTTCCTTTTTTATTGGAGACCTTCATCTGTGGTCAGCAGTACTCTGTGGTGGTTTTCTGCTTGGCCTGAACATGAGGCATAGTCAAACACTGACCTTGAGTTGGTTTAGACATTTCACTTAGTGTCAGAAGCACAAATTCTATCCTCCAAGGTGATTTTTTTTTTTTTT
>NW_006921743.1:2459260-2460991 GCF_000298275.1 Orycteropus afer afer
TGTATATTTCAGAAAGATTTCACTGTCAAGATGACACCTGGGGATAATTATTCAGAGGGACTTTAGACAAAGTCTGCTGAAATATTTTTATTTTTTAAAGAAAGATGAATCAAAGCAATTGAAGAATGAAAATTAATGGGGGAAAAAGCAAGTATCAACTCGGTGCTCAGATTAAAAATATGAATAAACACTCCTTTTTCTTTCTATGTGCAGCTAGAAAGGCAGCTAATAATGCAGAATGAAATGAGAAAAAGATTTACTGCCTTGGAAACCCAGTGGGGGTTGCTATGAGTCAGAATCTACTCAATTGTATCTATATGAGAAAACTACAAATTCAATATACAGATACAACAAAATAGAACAACAACTCTCCCTTCAGGGATGTCCTATTGGTAACTTGAAGTTGGCCATGGTAAAATTATTTATATCATGGAAATCTGAAAATGCTAAAAATCGGGGCTTGCTTTATTGTTTTGTTGACTGTCTAGATCAGGGCTTGACAAACTATAGCCTGCAGCTCAGCCCCCTGTTTTTGAAAATAATTTTATTGCAACACAGCCATGCCCATTCATTTACATATCGTCTATGGCTGCTTTCTCACTACAATGACAGAGTTCAGTGATTGCAGCAGTAAAGATGCCAAAAACCGAAAATATTTACTGTCTGCTTCTTTAATAAAGTTTACCAACCCATGGTCTAGACTTGAGAAAGTGATGAACAAAATGCAGATTAAACTTAAAAAGGAGTTGTGTCTGTAACCATCACAGACTTTTTTTTTTTCTGCGAATAATACAAAAAAATGAGAGAATGTTCTTCCAATGTTTGAAAACTTATCTGCTTCCACACAAAAAGTTATTTATACCATTTTCAAACAAGTGAACTTCCAACATACACTTTCATTGTTTCACCTTTGTCCTATTCGTGTAAGCAAAAATATCAACCATCATTCATATCAGAACTATACTCTTTTGTCAGCTACAAACTGTATTCAATTATGAATACAAGAGTTCAAGAAAAATTGATTAAAGCACTCTGTAAGAATTAATCTGCTAGATGAAATTAATGATAAAATGTACATATTAGTATTTGTAAATTCTGTGGTATGTATACTTTAAATCAGTAAAATTTGTCATAACTTACCTACGTAATAAGCTTATGTACTTTTTCTTTTTCCGGAGATCTGTTTGTTAAACATTCACCAGCACACTACCCTCATGGAACCCTGGCTCTTACTGCCCTGGAAGATGGAGATACTGCCTCAGAAGCCTCTCTTTTCCCAGGGCGCTACAGTTACCCTTAAGTGTAGGCTATCTCTGCCTCCCGTATTTTGACCACTTCTGTAGGAACTGCAGTGTCATGAGGATCTCTGTGTTCCTATTTCTCAAGCCTTCACCCCAGAGCACGTTGGGAACAGTGCTTTCCCAGTCCTTCATCTTTGCCATCCTGTCCTTACCTGGGCTATGGGCCCATCATTATATCTGAAGCCCTTTTTGTTATGGGAAAGGAGGAGGTGCAGACTCTTCTCCAGGTATGGGAGTAGGGAGTAGGACTGTGTTGGATTGGGTTCTCTAGAGAAACACAAAAACCAGCAAAGTATATATATATATATTTATAGAGAGAGAAAGAGAGAGAGAGAGAAATTTATCTTAGATAAATGGCTCACAAGCGTATAGAAGCCGACAAGTTCAAGCTGAAAAGTTTGTCTCTGGGGGGGATGGGGCCCAGGGCCGT
>NW_006921743.1:2461091-2491338 GCF_000298275.1 Orycteropus afer afer
GGGGGGGGGGGGGACAATGAGCCAATATGAGATACTTGACAATTTCACATCTTAAAATACTCCAGAGAAAACTTGGCCTCTGGAATATTTTTCTTTTCATTTTAAAAGAAGAATTTTGAAAGATGTTTCCTATTTCAAAATAATCATAAAAAGAGACCTGTGGTTTGAACAAAGTCTGTGCCTATGGAAAGTCTCTGAGTGGTGCAAATGGTTAAGTCACTCCCTTGCCAACGGAAAGAATGGAACTCTGAGTCCACCCAGAGGAGCATCAGAAGACCCAGTGATCTACTTCTTGAAAAGATCAGCCGTTGAAAATCCTGTGAAGCACATTTCTGCTCTGACACACATAGGGTCACCATCCATCAGAGTTGTCTCGATGGCAGCTGGAAAGAACACACAGGACACTGGACTGTTCCTTCAGCAAGTTTTCTTCTCTGAAGTGGGTATGTAGGGCAGGCTACGGTGAAATTTTGCAATGTCTACCAACTCTGAGGCAACCTGAAAGTCTAAGTAGGCAGGCCAAGTGGTTCTGCTCATTTTCAGACTTTCATAAGATCTCTCCAGTGATTCAAATAGAGACATCAATTTCCTAGTACAATAGGAGTATTTTAGAAAAAGCACAAATTTAAGCAAGCTCATTGGTCATAGTTGAGAGAAAGAGTATGGTGTGGATGGCACAGGAAGCCAGGGCAGCAGTAATGGCAATCTGCCTCCAACGCAGCATCTGTTTGTGGAAACACCTCAGTGGGTATTCCTTCAATTCCTGGAGCCTTGTTCTTTACCAATTCCGTCAACTTCTTCCTTCAGTATCACTGGTTCTTGATCATATGCCATCTCCTGAAGTGGATGAATATCAACTAATTCTTTTTGGTACTGTGATTCTGTGTATTCCTTCCACCTTCTTTTGATGTCTCCTCAATATTTCGCCCATAGAATCTTTCAATATTGCAACTCAAGGCTTGAATTTTTTCTTCAGTGTTTTCAGCTTGAGAAATACCAAGTATGTTTTTCTCTTTTGGTTTTCTAACTCCAGGTCTTTGCACATTTCATTATAATAACTGACTCTGTCCTCTGGAGCTGCTCTTTGCAATCTATCCTGTCATTTATTTCATTTGCTTTAGCTACTTTCCATTCAAGGGAAAGTTTCAGAGTCTCTTATGACATCCAATTTGGTATTTTCTTATTTTCCTGTCTTTTAATGACCTTTTGCTTTCTTCACGTATGATGTTCTTGATATCAACTCACAATTTGTCTGGTTTTGGACATTGGTGTTCAATGTGTCACATATTCCTCAGATGGTCTCTAAATTCAGGTGGGATATAATCAAGGTTATATTTTGGCTCTTGTGGACTTGTTTTAATTGTTTTTAGCTTCAACTTGAATTTGCAAATGAGCAATTGAAGATCTGTTCCACTGTCAGCTCCTGACCTTGTTCTGGCTGAAGATACTGAGCTTCCCTATTGCCTCTTTCCACAGATGTAGTCGTTCTGATTCTGTGTATTCCATCTGGTGAGGTCCTTATGTGTAGCTGCTGCTTATGTTGTTGAAAAAACATATTGCAATGAATAAGTCATTGGTCTTGCAAAATTCTATCATGTGATCTCCAGTGTCACTTCTATCACCAAGGCCATATATTCTAACTACCAGTCAATCTTCTTTATTTCTGACTTTCATGTGCCAATCACCCAGTAATAATCAGGACTTTTTTTTTTTTTTTTAATTGTGCTTAGGGTGCAAATTTACAAAGCAAAATTTGTTTTACATTCAACAGTTCCCATACATTTGATTACACATCCCGATTACCATCCCTGACTATAATACACTCTTCTCCCCTCCCATCCCTGGGACTGTCTCCTCCCTGTACCCTTTTTAACTGTGCACTCTTGTCTGTCCAGCTTTCCCTCCATGTGAATGCTGCCCCTCTGGTGCCCCATGATCAATTGCCCTGAGGGGTGTATCTCCCTAGAGTAGGTGGGTGCATCGCCCTGGAGTGGGTGTTCTGCATGTAAGTCTTTCTACTGTTGGGCTGAGAGCCAGTCCTTGGGAGTGAGTCCAATCCTAGGCCTGAGGGGTGACCTGGGGCCATAGTCTTGGGGGTTCCACCAGACTCTGTTCGACCAGTAATTCTGGTCATTTTTGTGCTTTTGAATTTTGTTCTACATTTTCTTTCCCATTCTATCTAGGAACTCTAGGTTTGAGTTGGCATTGGTAGCCTGGCACCATCTAGTTCTTCTGGTCTCAAGGTCCATCATATCCTTGGACTAATTGTTTCCAAATGGCTTTGATTTTCTTCACTCTTCTTTGGTTCAGATGAGAGGAGGCCAATAGTTGCATCTTAGATGGCCGCTCGAAAGCTTTTAAGACCCCAGTCACTACTCGCCAACATAGGTTGTGGAACAAGATTTTTATGTACTATGTTGTGCCAGTTGAGCTTTGGTGTCCCCCAATACTATGGTCCCGAGTGGGCAGGCCCTGTAATTCTCTCTCAAAGTGTTGCATTGTCTCTGAGAGATTGTTCCAACTCTGTCTTCTGTTGCTCTGGTAATGAGTGTGGCTACTTTTGTATCACTAGTATTTATGTAAGATTATCTTCAGCTAAATCTATCCTTGGTCTAGGGTACATGCCTGTTTGCCAACCCCTGCTTGATCTTCTCATTTGTCTATGGATTTGTGTGTACCATTTGGTGTTAATGGTAATGCAAAATTGTGCATATGCTAGTATTTGCCTCTGTTGTTTATATCTTATATGTATGGTTCAGTGACATTCCTTTCCCCAATGTCATCATGCTGGTACAAACTCTTTCCATACCACCCCTCTCCTTACCCAAATAAACATGTGACCCACAACTAGTCTTCCCTCCCATCCCTGGTAACCTACAAAGTGAATTCCCTTCTTTGACTTTTTACAATAATGTTGTGTTGTTGTTGTTATGTGCCATCGAGTCGGACCTGACTCATAGTGACCCTTCCTTGGGTTTCCGAGGCAGTATCACTATGGAAGTAGATTGCCCCATCTTCCTTCCGAGGAGTGGCTGGTGGGTTTGAACCGTCAGCTTTCTGGTTAGCAGTCAAGTATCTTAGCCACTATGATAATGGACTCATACAATATATGTCCTTCTGCGATTGACTTATTTCACTCAGCATAATGTCCTCCAAATTCATCCATGTTGAATACAAGATGATCTGTGTATTCTTCATTATTCTTTAATGTAGCATAGTATTCTTGGTTATCCATTCTTCTGTTGATGGGCATTTAGGTTGTTTTCATCTCTTTGCTATAGTGAATTGTGCTGTGATGAACATGGGTATGCATATGTCTGTTTGTGCCTATCTCTCACCTCTTTAGGATATGTTCCTAGTAATGGAATTGCTGGATCAAATGGTATTTATATTTTCAGTTTTTTAAGGAAATACCATACCATTTTCCACAGTGATCGTACCATTTTGCAGTTCCACTTGCAGTGTATGAGTATGCAGTGTATGAGTATGCAGTGTATAATCTCTCCTTAACCTTGCCAGCATTTGTTGTTTCCTGTCTTGTTGAACTTTGCTATTATTGCTGGGGTGAGATGATATCTCATTGTTTTGATTTGCATCTCTCTAATGGCTAATGATTGTGAGCATTTCCTCATGTGTTTTTTGGCTGCCAGTATATCATCTTTAGTGAAGTGTCTGTTCATGTCCCTTGCCCATCTTTGAATTGGGTTGTCTTTTTTGTTGTCGAGGTGTTGAAGTTTTCTATAAATTTTGGAGATAAGTCCTTTGTCAGATATGTCTTAGGCAAATATTTTCTCCCAATCTGTAGGTTCTCTTTTTACCCTTTTGGAGAAATCTTTTGATGTGAAAAGGAATTTAATTTTGAAAAGGTTCCAGTCATCTAGCTTCTCTTCCACTGTCTGTGCATTTTAGGTTATGCTTGATAGTCTATTTATGCCATAGATCAGGGCTCCTAGATTTGCCCCTATTTTATCTTTGATGAACTTTATAGTTTTAGGTTTCATGTTTAAGTCTTTGATCCAACTTGAGTTTGTTTTTGTGTATGGGGTGAGGTATGGATCTTGTTCCGTTTTTCTGCAAGTGGATATCCAATTATGCCAGAACCATTTTTTAAAGAGCCCATCTCTCCCCCATTTAATGGGTTTTGGTCCTTTGTCAAAGATCAGCTGTCCATAAAAGGATGGGTCTATTTCTGAGCTTTCGATTCTGTTCCGTTGGTCTATCTGTTTATCATGCTGTTTTAACTACTGTGGCTGTATAGTAGGTTTTGAGAACTGGGAGGGTGAGACCTCCCACTTTGTTTTTATTCTTCAACAATGCTTTGCTTATCAGAGGACTCATTACTTTCCATATGAAGTTAGTAATTGTTTTTTTCCATATCCTTAAAAGATGTTGATGGTATCTGGATCAGGATTGCATTGAATGTGTAGAATGCTTTGGGTTATATTGACATTTTCACAATATTCAGTGTCTTCTATCCATGAACAAGGCGGGTTCTTCCATTTATGCAGATCCCTTGTAGTTTCTTGTAGTAGTGTTTTGTAGTAGGTCTTTTGTGTCTCTGGTAAGATTTATTCCTAATTATTTTATCTTTTTGGGAGCTATTGTATTGGAATGGTATTGTTTTCCTTATTTCCTCTTCAGAGGCTTCTTTGTTGATGTAATGGAATCCAACTGATTTTTGTATGTTGACTTTGTATCCTGCCACTTTGCTAAACCTCTCTATTCACCAAAACCTAATTCACTGCCGTTGAGTCGGATCTGACTCATCACGACCCCTCCTTGGGTTTCCAAGGTGGTATCACTGCGGAAGTAGATTGCCCAACCTTCCTTCTGAAGAGTGGCTGGTGGGTTTGAACCGCCAGCCTTCTGGTTAGCAGTCAAATCCCTTAAGCACTACGCTACCAGAGCTTCCAACCTATTTGTTCCAGTATTTTTTTTCTGCTAAGTCTCTTGGGTTTTCTATGTATAGGATCATGTCATCTGCAAATAGAGATAGCTTTACTTCCTCTTTGCCAATTTGGATGCCTTTTATTTCTCTTTCTTGGCTTATTGCCCTGGGTAGGACTTCCAATACAATGTTTAATAGAAGTGGTGATAGATGGCATCCTTGTCTGGTTCCCATTCACAAGGGGAATGCTTTGAGTCTTTCTCCATTAACAACAATGTTGCCTATTGACTTTGTGTATTTGTTGAGGAATTTCCCTTCTATCCCAGTTTTGCTGAGAGTTCTGAATAGGAACAGGTGTTGGATTTTATTGAATGCCTTTTCTGTTTGAATGATGATTGATATGATCATATGGTTCTTTTGTTTTGTTTTGTTTTGTTTATGTGGTGGATTACATTGATTGTTTTTCTGATGTTGAACCATCCTTGCATACCTGGTTTGAGTCCCACTTGGTAATAATGTATTGTTTTTTGATATGTTTTTGGAGTTTGTTGGCTAGGATTTTGTTGAAGATTTTTGTGTCTATATTCATGAGGGATATTCATCTGTAGTTTTCCTTTTTAATGGTATCTTTACCTGGTTTTGGTATCAAGATTATGCTTCCTTCATAAAAAGAATCTGGGAGTACTGCATGTTTTTCTATGTTCTGGAATAATTTGAATAGTATAGGTGTCAACTTTTCTCTGAATGTTTGGTAAAATTCTCCATTGAAACCACCTGGGCCAGGACTTTTTCTTGTGGGGATTTCTTTTACGATCTGTTCAATTTCTTCCTTTGTTAGGGTCTGTCCAAGTATTCTGTCTCCAACTGGGATAGTTTAGGTAGGTCTTGTGTTTCTAGAAACTTGTCCTTCTCTTCTAGGTTCTCAGATCTGTTGGATTGCAGTTCTTCATAATATTCTGTCAATATCTTTTTTATTTCAGTTGGTTCTGTTGTGATGTCACCCCTTTCATTTATTATTTGTGCTATTTTCATCTTCCCTTTCTTTTCCTTTGTTAGATTTGCCAATTTTGTGGTTTGTCACAATTTAGTGGTTTGTCAATTTTGTTAATCTTTGCAAAGAACCAGCTTCTTGTTTGGTTGATTTTCTCTTTTTTTTTGTTTTTTTTGTTTTCTGTTTCATTTATTTCTACTCTGATCTTTATTATTTCCTTACTTCTGGATACTGTAGGTTTCTTTTGTTGCTCTTTTTGTAATTGTTGGAGTTGTTGAGTTAGACTGTTGATTTTGTTTCTTTTCACTTTTTTGATGTGTGCATTTATTGTTATAAATTGACCTCTGAATATTGCTTTCGCTGTGCTCCAGAGGGTTTGGTAAGATGTATCTTCATTCTCGTTTGTTTCTATGAATTTTCTTCACACTTTATTTCTTCTGTTACCCAGTAATTTTTAAGCAGTGTATTATTCAGTTTCCACATATTTGATATTTTTTCCCTGACCTTCCTATTACTGATTTCTAATTTTATAGGATTGTGGTCTGAGAAGATGCTTTGTAGTGTTTTTGAGTTTATTGAGGCTTGTTTTGTGTCCTAACATATGGTCTATTCTGGAGAATGATCCATGTGCACATGTGTATTGTGTTTCTTTGGGTGGAGTGCTCTAGATATGCCTATGAGGTTGAGCTGGTTGATTGTATTATTGAGTTATTTGGTACCTTTGTTGAGTTTTTTTCTAGTTGGTCTGCCCTCCTTGAAAGTGGTTTCTTAAAGTCTCCTACCACTATTGCAGAACTGTCTATTTTTTCCTTCAATTCAGTCATTATTTGCTTTATGTATTTTGGGACATTTTCATTGGGGGCATAGATATTAATTATGGTGATGTCTTCTTGGTCAGTTGATCCTTTTAGCATCATATATTGTCCTTCTTTGTCTCTTATGTGGTTTTTCACCTTGAAATCTATTTTATCAGAAATTAATATTGACACTTCTGCTCTTTTTTTGTTACCATTAGCTTGGTATATTTTTTTTCCATCCCTTAATTTTTAATTTGTTTTTATCTTTATGTCTAAGGTGGGTCTCTTGTAGGCGGCATATCTATAGGTCTTCTTTTCTTATCCAATCAGCCACTCTCTTTCTCTTGACTGGTGCATTTAGTCCATTCATATTGAGTGTAATTAGTGATTGGTATGAATGTATTGTTGTCATTCAGTTGTGTTTTTGTTGTGTTGTTGGTGATTTTCTTGTTCCAAATATTTTTCTGTGCTGAGGTTATTTTTTTTTATCAAGTGTTTCTTCTTTGTTCTTTATTATTGTTGGCTTTGTACTTACTAAGCCCATATATTTTTCTTCTTTCTAAGTTTTCTTAGAGAGATTATTAATTTTCTTTGTGGTTACCCTGAAGTAAATTCTTATCTCCTTAAGTTTGGAACAGTCAGTTCTATAAAGACATTGTCCTAATCAGTACATCTTGATTTCATGTTTGGTCAATTTCAGATTGCTGAAGTTGGTAAAAATCTTCAATTTCCTAGTCTTTAGCTTTAGTGGTTGATATGTAAATTTGAATAATAGTAGTATAAACTGATCTTCTTTGTAGGTATGTGGATATTATCCTATCAATGACAGCATTGTACTTCAGGATAGACCTTGAAACATTTTTTGTGACAATGAATGCCACACCGTTCCTCTTAAATTTATCATTTCCCAAATGGCCAAAACTAGTCCATTTCAGCTCAGTAATACCCAGGTTATCAATCTTTAAGCATTCCATTTAATTTTAGACAACTTCCAATTTTCGTAGATTTGTACTTTTTACATTCCATGTTCTGATTATTAATGGATATTTGCAGCTGTTTCTTCCCATTTTGAGTCATGCCACATCAGCAAATGGACGTCCTGAAAGCTTTACTCCATCTATGTCATTAAGGTTGACTCTTCTCTGAGGAGGCAGCTCTTCCCCACTCATATTTTGAGTGCCTTCTTACCTGGGGGCTCATCTTCCAGCAGTATATCAGACAAAATTTCAGTAATATATCAGTATTTCACTGCTATTCATAAGGTTATATTACCTATACTTACAGTTACATAATTAGTGTAACCGTAAGAGATACAAGCATACAGACACATCACACAAAGTTGGGAGAGTTCCTAGTGCTGGGCCTCCATTGTCCCCAGGGATATGCAGCTCCCTCTCACTTGTGTGGGTGCATGGATGTTCTCACTGATACTAGAGGCCCCAAAGAGAGTGTTTCAATGTCTTGGGTCCTCTACTCATTGTGACTTCAATGAATATACATGACTTGGACCCTAATGTATAGTTATGATAGATACAATCAATGAATATGTATGACTGCATTAGGTCCCCTCTACCTTCCTAAAGTTAATCTGCCAAGTGTGGGATCTGTGTAGCCCCTACTTGGTTGATTATTTTTGAAAACAAAAGCATCTTTGTTGCTCAGGTTATTTTCAGAAATCAAAGTCCAAGGGCCACAGGAGCCTTCCCCTTTTATTGTCTACTTCCCCTAGTTTTTTTTTCTGTGCATGCTCTTTGACAGGTAATTATTCTAGCTTGTTAGTATATTAACCCTGTGAGAGAGGGGCTTCAAGGTTTCTCACCCATGACATGACTGGATATAATCATAACATCTCATTCTCTGAGGGGAATCTAACTTTGGGGAAACTTTGCTGCTGCTACCACTTGCTATTCTACTCATCTCTGTCCTGCTTAATCTGTAAGTAATAAATACCTGTTGATCATGCCATTAGAGTAGTGTCTGGTTTGTGTTCTGCTCATAAGTACTTCACACTGAGAACTTATGAATTCAGTACATTGCACTCTCCCAGTGGTGTAGGGAATAATCAAAGGACAAGAACTTTACAAAATTCTATCAGAATAGTCCTGTTGAATTATTGTGTGGAAATTAAACTTCAAATACTCCTAGAAACCTTAACTATAAATTCAATTCTTTGCATGTCACCTCTTCACTGTCTTACTTCCTGTTCTCAAGTGTACATCAGTGACTACCTCTGTTATTCCAGGTTTTTCTGAAAGCAATTGATACCCACAGCTTTAATTGCTTCAATTTATATTTACTCTCCAATTTCCAGCTACCCAACGTTCAATATATATTGTTATATAGTGGTCATTGATCAGTCTGATTTTATTGGTCTGTTCTGGAAAATTCTCCTTTAAAGTAAAAAGCCTATGCACCATGAATCTATTTATGTGATATTGTAGATGTAATTAATGTCAAGTAATAAAATTCATATAGTGGTCTTCTTGAGGGTTGAGGATTGACTGGTAAGAAATACAAGGGAATGATCTGGGGAGATAGAATCATTCTATATATAGAGGGGTGGCTTACAGGAGTGTACCCATTTGTCAAAATTATCAGCTAATATCTATGCATTTCAACATATGTGAATTTTATCTCAAAAACAATAATCATTATCATCAACATTTTCGTCATCTTTATTGAGTGTGGAGATGATAGTGGTTGAAGCTGGATAATGTAGTACATGGGTGTTTATTATACTATTCTGTTTCCCTTGTATGTATTTGGAATATTTCATTATTATTATCATTTTTAAAGTCAAACTATTTCCCCAATCCCCCATATCTGTAACTTTGATTTAGTTAGACTTTTGAATTAACTTTTACAACATAAGACTTATTAAATTTTCCTTCTACCTCTCTAAAGAGACATTAAAATAATTTGGAAACTTTTTTTCAAGGGCAATACAGAAAATGCTAAAGTTATATTTTGGTTTCATTTTTTATGCCCTTTAGAGAAGTGAACTGAAGAGGAAAGAGATGAGGCACGATGGAAAAATGAGACCCGCAGGAGGGATGGGACAAAAAGGCTCAGTTACACTGATCAGGCACATGCCAGGCACTGTACTGGGCACTGGGGAGACAGAAGTGAGTGATACATGGCCATATCTTAGGGCTGTTTAGGAGCTGGTAGAGGGAGACAAGCTGGCCAGCCAATAAGAAAAGTGTTGCTATGATCAAAGTTCACACTATGGGTAGTGGAGGTGCAAAGAAGGGACTAGCATTTCTGAGAGATGCAGAAAGGATACCCAGAGGAGGTGTTGCTCCTGTCTAGTGTTAGAATAGGTGCTTGCTGACTGGCACACCACGCAATCCTCAGCCTATACAACTATGAGACCAGAAGAACTAGAAGGTGCCTGGCTACCATTGTCAACCACTCGGAGGAGGATCTCTGCAGGAGATCCTGGACAGAGTGGGAGAACAATATGGAACAAAACTCAAATCATTTGGAAAAAAAAAAAGAAAAGAGAGACCAGGTTTGCTGGTCTGATAGAGCCTGATGGAACCACTGAGACTACGGCCCCTAGCTGCCCTTCAGGTCTGGAATTGAACCCACTCCTGCAGCTTCCAGGCAAACAAAAGACAGGCATATGAGGTGAACATTTACATTAGGTAGATAAACTCCTTGGAGAGAACAATCTTGGAAGAATTGATGGGCTGTGTATGCACAGGGGCAGGAGTGCATGGAGGAATGGACATAGGGAAGAGGTAACTATGGGGAGGAAGTGGAAGGGAAGCTGTTGTATTGTGGTAAATTGTAGTCAATATCATGAGACAAAGTATATGTGAACCGCTGTATGGAAAGTGAATTTTACTCAGTAAACTTTCACTCAAATCACAACAAAAATAAATAAATAAAATTAAAAATAAAACGAATGGATTCTTGCCAGGCATATTGGGAACAGGATGGACAAAGGTATTGAGGTGGCCAGTGCAGATATTCAAATGGATGCAAATGGGGTTTAAGGTCAGACACAGCAAAAGCTGAGCCTGGTGAGAAGCTGGAGTCAGATGTAGGGCAGCCTGGCAAGACTTGTCAAGAAATTTTAACCCAATGGCCCGGAACAATGGTGAGCCTTTAGAAGGCTTTGAGCTGTGGAGTGACATGAGCTATTTCAGATCTTGGGAAGATCATTCTGGCATCAATGAAGAGAATGAATTTGAAAGGAGTGATTATGTAGAGACATGAAGACAAATAACAGCTGTAGTTCTGGAGAAAGATGAAAAAGACCTTACTACAGAATAAATGAAGGGATAAAAAGATTTAAAGTAGGTGAAAAGACAAACCATAGATTGGAAGAAAATATCTACAACAAATATTGCTAAGGTAGGGTTCATACTCAGAATACACACAAGGAAACATATCTGTCACAAAAAACAAACAGCTCAAGAGAAAAAATGGCAAAGAATATAAACTGGCAACTCTCAGAGGAGGGAACTGAAATAGCCAATAACAGTTGAAAAGATGCCTCATGGCACTAGGAACCAGGGCAATACAAGTTAAAATAACCGCAAGATATTACTTCATACTTAACAAATTGGAAAAATACAAAAGTTCAACAATATCAAATGGTGAGAATAGGAAAAATTAATAGGAATTTTCATACACTGCTGGTGGAGTATAAGTTGTTCCAATACTTGGGAGAACATCTGATCATACATGCAAAGTAGAAAAAGCACATAACTTGCAACCCACTGTGCAATTCCACTGCGAGCTACATATCATATCAAATATTTATGAGAGAACATATATGCAAGGATATTCATTGCAGGATTAGTTAATAGTGAAAATTGGAAATAATCTAATATCCATCAATAGGAGGATAAATGAATGGGATGTATTCATATATTGGAATGTTAAAAAGCAATAAAATAAACAACATGAAACTCTATACATTAAAAATGACAGATCTCAGAACTATCATGTTGAGTGAAAAGTATTTGCAGAAGCATCTCTCTCTGGAAGATTTAAAACTACACTCCAAAACAATAGCGTAACTTGTTTAGGAATACATATTGTGGTTTACAAAAAAGAACCCAAAACATTAAATACATGCACCAAATGAAGGATAATAATAACTATGCAAGGGCACACATGGTAACACAATTTGGGAAGGGTACAGAGAAGACAAATTGTATTTGTAAGCTAGGTGGTGGGTGTAAGAATGCATTGTAGTGGTACCCCTTAGAGTTGTGCAACATGTGGGTCCTGGGTATGTGGATGACTTTAGATTATTCTCTATGCCAGTAGTATCAAATAGAAATACAATATGGGACACAAATGCAAGCCTCACATGTAATATACAAATATTTAGTAGTCACACTTAAAAAGTAAAAAGAAATTGGTGAGATAAACTTTAACAATTTATTTTATTTAACTGGATTTGTGTTTCAAGTGCTGTGTTAGTTAAATTTGTATGTCAACTTGGCTGGGCCTGGTTGAGTGGCTGGGCAGCTGGTGGTAGTCATTCCCCATGATGGACCGGCAATCAACTCCATGATGGGATCTACCACAAACAGCTGAGTAGCTGCCTTTGGGATGTGATCTGCTTCCTGTATATAAGGAGAAGCCCTGGGGATAGTCTCTAGCTTATGGCATGCTTATAGCCATGTCATTGTTCAGCCCTGCATATAGCCATGTCATTGTTTAGCAGCCTGCCATCTTCTGCTGACCTTGGGACTTACAATGGACTTCAATTAATGGCCTCCCATGTGGTTTGGTAATGTTGGGACTGTGCCTTTTTACTTGTCAACCTTGGGCTTGTCAGCCTCAGCAGCCAGCAGCTGTCTGAGTGAAGAAATGCCTCTAGCTCCAGTGGGCCAGGAGCAGGAGGCAAAGCTGGACCCCAAGGTTGAGGGGCTTTCACCCAGCCCTTAGAGCCTGGCACTTTGAACTTGGACTTAAAGCCTCCATATTGTAAGACTCCAAATTGTAAAAGTAACTCCTGTTTGATAAGGCCATTTGTGTTATATTCCAGTCAGAGCAGCACTAGGTTACCAGAACAAGTGCTCAATAGTCTCCTGTGGTTGTTAGTATTGTACATGGTGGTTCATACTTTTCTGTTTGCAGAAAATATTGGACAACCAAAACGAAAACAGCAGCAATTAGGGGCATGAAGGGGAAGTGTTATAGAAGTAGAATCTGTAACTTGGATACAATTAGATGTGAGAGGTGAAAAAAATCAGAGAAATTAAGAAGGACCCTGGATTGTGGTTTAGTAGACTTGGATGACCCAGGTCATAAATAAAATAGGAAAAGCAAATGTGGGTGGAAAGTTGATGAGATATCTTTGCTCCTCAGCACTTGAAAGAAGTTTTTTTTCAGCCGACTGGCCCAGTGCTGTAAGTCTTCTGATGTCCTGACTGCTTCTTCCATTGGTGTTGATTGTAGAATCAAGCAACGTGAAGTCTTTGACAACTTCAATCTTTTCTCCATTTATCGTGACACTGCTTATAGGTCCAGTTGTGAAGATTTTCATTTTCTTTATATTGAGGTGTAATCCATACTGCAGACTGTATTCTTCAATCCTCATCAATAAGTACTTCAAGTCCTCCTCACTTTCAGCAAGCAAAGTTGTGTCATCACTGTATGCGATACAGGTTGTTAATGATTCTCCCTCCAATCTTGATGCCACGTTCTTCATATAGTCCAGCTTCTTGAATTATTTGGGAGTTCCACTGTCTCCAAATTCTCACCAGTATTTGTTATTTTCTGTCTTGTTGAACTTTGCCATTAGTGCTGGGGTGAGATGGTATCTCATTGTTGTTTTGATCTGCATCTCTCTGATGGCTAATGATCGTGAGCATTTCTTCATGTATTTGCTGGGCACCTGAATATCCTCTCTGGTGAAGTGTCTATTCATGTCTTCTGCCCATTTTTTAATTGGATTTTTAATCTTTTTGTCCTTGAAGTGTTGGAGTTTTCTATAAATTTTAGAGATAAGTCTCTTGTCAGATATGTTGTTGCTGAATATTTTTTCCCAGTCTGTAGGTTCTCTTTTTATTCTTTTGGCAGTGTAATTATTGACAAGTATGAGTTTGTTGCTGTTGTTTTGTTATGTGCTTTTTCGTGGTATTGCTGATTTCTTTGTTCCATATAATTTTCTGTGCTCAGCTTGTTTTGTTTATGAAACATATCATCACTTCCTTCATTGCTATTGTTTTAGTATTTGCTAAATATTTGTTTTGGTCTTCTTTTTTATTTTGATGTGAAGGTTTATCATTTTTCTTTGATGTTACCCTGTGATTTATAATTTTCTTCCCAAGTTTAGAACAGTCTGTTCTATCTTGCAGTTGTCTTCACTTCCCTACCATTTAGAAGTTCTATAACTACACATTTTTTTCCCTCTTTTTTGGTTTGTAGTTGTTCTCATTTGTCAATTGATGTCTCTGGTTCCCTGTTTACAATCTTGTAGGCTTATTTACTTTGTATACTTCCATAACCAGGTTGGTTTCTGGGTTATGTTATCATGTGTGCTAATGGTCAGTTGTTGTTTGCTGTTGTAGGTTCTCTGTCCAAAGGACTCCCTTGAGGATCTCTTGTAAGGTTGGTCTGGTTTTAACAAATTCCCTTAATTTCTGCTTATCTGGAAATGTCCAAATTTCACAATCATATTTGAGGGACAATTTTGTTGGGTATATAATTCTTGGTTGGAAATTGTTCTCTTTCAGGGTTTTATGTATACAATCCCATTGTCTTCTCACCTGCATGGTTTCTGCTGAGAAATCTGAGCTTAGTCTTATTGGTTGCTCCTCATAGGAAACTTTTGGATTTTCCCATGCTGCTTTCAGGATTCTTTCTTTGTCTTTGGTTTTGGTGAGTTTGATGATGATGTGTCTTGGTGATTTTCTTTTGGGGTCTATGCAGTTTGGGGTTTGTTGGACTTCTTGAATGGATATATTCTCATCTTTCATCATACCAGGGAGAATCTCTTTCAACACATCTTTGACAATTTTCTCTGTGGTTTTATTTGTCTCTGCCTGTTCTGGAATTCCACTTACATGTAGGTTATTCCTTTTGAAGGTATCCTGCATAATCCTTAGGCTTTCTTCATTGTGTTTTGATCTTTTTTCTAATTGATCCCTTTCCAAAGAAGTATTGAGGTATTTGTCTTCAATCTCACAAATTCTGTCTTCCATTGATTCAATTCTACTCCTTTGCCCTTTCAATGTGTTATCTATTTTTGAAAATTTAGTATTAACCTTCTGAATTTCTATCAGTAGATTTTGTATCATTTCTAATTGTTCATTTATTTTATCATTTTGTTCTTGTTTTGTCTTTGAAATTGTTCTAGGGTTTTCTCCAATTTTGTTAGTGTTCCTTGATTTGTCTCTCAATCTGTTGAAGATACCTGTGGTAGTTAAGTTTGTGTGTCAACTTCGCTAGGCCTGGTGAGTGGCTGGGCAGCTGGATGTAGTTATTCCCTACAGTAAGATTGGTAATAAACTCCATGGTGGAATGTATTGGAGCAGCTGAGTAGCTGCTTTGGGTATGTGGTCTCCTTCTCATATGTAAGAAGGAGCTTTGGGAATGGTCTCTAGCTTATGGCATGCTTGAACACTGCATGTGGCTGTGTCATTGTTCAGCAGCCTGCCATGCTCTGCTGACCTTGGGACTTAAATGGACCTGAATTAATGGCCTGCTTTGTGGTTTGGTAACATCAAGACTGTGACATTTTTTTGTCAACCTTGGGCTTGTTGGCCTCAGCAGCCAGTAGCTCCCTGAGTGAAGAGATGCCTCTAGCTTCAGTGGGCCAGGAGCAAGAGGCAGAGCTGAAGCCCACGGTTGAGGGACTTTCACCCAACCCCTAGAGCCTGGCATTTTGAACTAAGATTTCTAGCCTCCCAGACCATAAGAGAATAAATTCCTCTCTGTTCAAGGAATCCCATTTGTGGTATATTCCTGTCAGAGTAGCACTAGGTAACCAAAACAGTACCTATATATAATTATTTTGAATTCCTTATCAGGGAGTTCCAATGCTGCTTCTTCCTCAGGGATGTGTTCTGGTTCTGTATATTGGTCCCTTGTTTCTCCTGCTTTATCTTGCTTTTTTTGTGTGGACTGTGATGCTCTGTTGTCTCTGAAACATTGTGACATTTTTGTGTTTATATTTAATTGGTGATTGTATGTTGGAATGATTTGCTCATGATTTTTGTTTTCTTTGGATATTATCTACATAAGCAAGGTACTATACTCCTCTATTAGCTAATTGGCAGCATTTATACATTCACCACCTGCCTCCTTTTCCATTGTCAGCCTCCCATATGTCCCTGCCATCCTTGGCAAATGGAGCCTATTCTTAGGTCCTATTTTCATTCAGGTTTTCCCACTAGTTGGGCCTAATCCACTTCTCTATACTTCCTTTCAAAGCTCAAGGCTCCAGGATTATCTTCTGTATTTCTGTCAACTGGTTTCCCTTTTCTTTGTTGAAGAGGGTCTGTGTAGCTTGTCTTCCCATTCCACCATCTTATTGCACATTTGGTGTCTCTTGAGAAATAAATGGTTAATGTTGAAAGCAAACTAGGAAGGATTACAATATGATTATCCATAGTCTAACTTCATAACTGAATATCTTTGTGCTCAGTTGTAGGCCTTACACTACATTGACCTTATTATTGATCAACAAAAGTAGTGTTTTAGGAGGCCATAATCATTTTTTCTGGGGAGCCTCTGGGTGGTACAAATGGTTAAGTGCTTGGCTTCTAACTGAAAGATTGGTGGTTCAAACCTATCTAACAGTACCTCAGAAGAAAGGCCTGAAAATCTATGTCTGGAAAAGTCACAAATATTGTAAATCCTATGGAGCACAGTTCTACTCTGTAACACATGAGTTCTTCATGACCAGAGTCAACTAGATGGCATCTAATTAATCCTTTACTGAGTGTATACCTGGGCAATCTACTTCCATAGTGATACTGCCTTGGAAATCCAAGGAGGGGTTGCTATGAGTTGGATTTGACTCGACGGCAGTGAGTTTGGTTGTTTTTTTTCTTCTTCTTCTTCTTTTTTTTTTTTGGTTTTTGAGTGCATTCACATGAGAAGCATGCATCTTCAGTGAATAAATTAGTAAAGTCTCTGTTCACATGAAATTTCCATTGAATGGGAACCTCTTTCTGGGCCTCTCCTCAGCACATGCACTCTGCAAATAACTGAGTTATTTAAATAGAAACTGGAAGTGAGGAAAATAATAATGAAGTTCTTTATCTCTCCTAATTTCTTCACCAAGGGATTTCCAAAGGTTTGCAGACATTGGCAATTTCTGAAGACCCTTATTACCCTCCTTTGATAAGGAAGCAGCATGAAAACTTACTGTGAAGCTAGCACAAACACCTGGAGAGGCTCCAAAGCCTCCTTGAGAAACAGTACACTACACAGACACCAGCACTGGGTTCTGGCTCAGGTAGCATTCATCTCCTCCAAATCCCAACAAAAGGATGAAAGAAATATAGACACAAAAATCAATCCACTGCAGCCTGATGTCCTCAGGATGGAGTGAAGGGTGTCTGCTGTTGAGCAATTGGCAAAATTGAGAATTTACTAAAAGATACACACCAAGCAGAAACATCAAGGGAGTGAAATGTAAAGAGCAGAGAACTCAATCTTATAGAAAAAGTCAGTTTCTTTTAGAATTTGCGAAGACCCACCTAGAGGCAGAGGAGGCTAGAAGGCAGTGCAGATAGAAACCCCTGAGCAGGGAATTCAACCCAAGGCAGCAGAACTTAATAGGCCTTCAGCTGCTTGGGACAAAGCAGAAGAGTATTTTCTGAAATGGAGGTCCAAGCTAAGCAAATGAGGGCAATTCCCAGGAAACTTACTGCCCAAAAGGAAGAAGAGGCAGTTCCAGGTGCAGAAGGAGGCTCCTCATACCTCTGCTACTTAGCCCTTCTTCCACACCATCCCTGGGGACAGAGCTCCTGGAATCAGAATCCACACTTACTGCCTTTTTGATATGACTGATTTTTAACTGGTACACTTGTAATTTGTGGTAAACCTTCTAGTATACACACTCAAATAGTTAATATCTTTATAATATCTAATTTTCATGCTACCAAGAGTGTTAGAGCTCCGTCAGCACTCAACGACCACGCCACACACCAGGGTACCCAACAGGAGATTTTATTAAGGAGGCAAAAGGGTGCCTGCACTGAGGAAGGAAAGAAGAAGAAGAGGAGGAAGAAGAGGAAGAAGAGGAGAAGAGGAAGAAGAGAAGAAGAAAGAAAGAGGAAGAATAGAAGAAGAGAAGAGAGGAAGAAGAGGAAGAGGAGGAAAAAGAGAGAGGAAGAGGGTGGTCTTATATAGATCTGGGGTTAGGAGGTTGTACATCAGAGCAAGGGGAAGAGGTCTTAACCTATCAGAGGCTATGTTGCCTTTTAAAATTCGCACCTTGCAGGAAGCTCAGTTTCGACTTCCTTTAACTGACTTATGACCTTGGGTGGGGCAGCAGGGAATGAAGAAGAACCTGGAAGAGCCACGCAAGATGGCGTGGCATATCTCTAACAAAGAGTCTGCCTAAAACTCTCATGAGAAACTGATGATTATAAGCTTTGTTTATTTATCCTATAAAAAAGTTCTCTCTCACTCTATCTAAAGAGGTATATGTTGTTCTCTATAATAGAACACCATCCAAAACCAAACACACTGCCATCGACAGATTCCACCTTACAGTGACCCCCATTGGTTTTCCAAGGTGGTAAATCTCAGAAGTAGATTGCCCTATCTTCCTTCCATGGAGTGGCTGGTGGGTTTGACATCAACCTTCTGTTTAGCAGTCAAATGACTTAGGCACTGCACCACCAGGGCTCCTTTGAATACCATATAGCAGTGGCTTAAGAGAAGCCCAGATAGTCAGCACTGAGCCCTGGTTTAGCATCTGAATGAGGCCAGCCTCCCACCTTTCTAGTCAGCTGTCCTGAGCACAGTGGCCTTCCTCCCGCTCCCCACCTTATGGTCCCTAGATGGCTGTGTTAAAGCCATAACATGTGTTATCAACAAACTTCTTCTAGGTTTCAAGAATTACATTTATTTTATTTTATATCTTGTGTGTGTTCTCGAGTCTAGAGGTAAAGAATACAATCTGAAGTTAAAGTATTTATGTAACCAGTCTCCCAGAATAGTCAAAGTAAAGTTGGTAAGAGTGATAGAGTCTGATTTCCCATCTCTATGAGAAGACCTTCTAATCCAGTGCTCCTGAAAGACTTGACAGCAACCCTAGGGGCTCCTGTGGTTTCTTGCCCCTTGTCAGGATCTCTGGAGGGCAAATTTAAGTCGTGGCCCTTCAAGTTCCAGCTAAGAATAAGATTCCCAACCCCAGCCAGAAAGAATGGAAACGTGTGCAGCAAACTGAAAATATTTTACACAGCCTAAAATGATATTGTTGGAAATGTTCGTGTTTTTACCAAGATTCCAAATAAAAATCATTACTTTTCCCTTGCTTTTCAATATATTTCCATGTATCCTTTATATATTTATGGATCAGTATACCAGACACTGTACTAATTAATCCAACTCTAACCTTATTTGATCAGCTGGTGATCACTTGGGAGTACGTGGGTTGTGAAGATATGCTTACTTTTAATTTTTTAAATTTAGTGTGTTGGTCAAGCCTTGATCTAATAAAGACAAGACTTCAAAGGGGCAGGTGAGAATGGTTGCAAAACTTGAAGGATGTAATCAATGTAATTGAATTGTACAAGTAGAAATTGTTGAATTGGTGCATGTTCTGCTCTGTGTATTCAGAACAACAACAACAAAAACCCAAAATAAAGTATAAAATAAAAAAAAAGGTTGTTGTTGTCGTCAGTTGGACTCAACTCATAGCGACCCCTTCTTGGGTTTCCAAGGCAGTATCACTACGGAAGTAGACTGCTCAACCTTCCTTCTGAGGAGTGGCTGGTGGGTTTGAACCGCCAGTGTTCTGGTTAGCAGCCAAGTGCCTTAGGCACTACACCACCAGTAAGTCTTCAAATAATGACTAACAGTAAGTGAGCATACAGAATGGTTTGAGAGTAAGAGAGACTGGATCAAATGCTGAAGAAGGGTGGGCCAATAGGAAGAAGGATGGGAGGGTAAACAGGAGCTGGGGGTGGGGATTCCCTAAAGGCAGTGAGGAGAGGGTGGAGCTGGAGATCTTTAACTCAAGTCTGAGGGTCAGCCAAAGGGCTATAAAAGCCTGGTAGAGCTGGGCCAGGAAAGCAGCCTGCATCCAAGGATAGACTTTCCGGGAGAAAGGCTGAAAAGCAGGTCCAGGATGCCGAGGCTGCTCGTGTTCCACCTGCTAGGAGTCTGCCTGCTGCTGCACCAGCTCCCCACAGCTCTCTGCTCCAATTCAACAGAAATCGTGAAGCTATGCAGCTATGAATTAGTACACTACTGGAACAAACTATGTGCCTGGAACAAGTGGGGACCTGTTTCCAGTAGGAGCAAGCCAGCATTGGTGGCCGTCCTGCCCACAGGTGAGAGCTCCCTCCCCCAGCCCCTGGTTTCAATGGCTGTCTGCACTCAGGGCCTGAACAACCTCTGCTGCAACTGCCCCCAAGTTTGGCCTTTGACTCTGAAACCTACTTTCATTAAAGGAGCTCTTGAGAATATCACTAAAATAAAAAAAACAAACTCACTGCCATGGAGTCAGTTCCTTTGGTTTCTGAGGCAGTATCTGAGTTGGTGGGTTCGAACCACCAGCCTTCTGGTTAGTAGTCAAATGTCTTAGGCACTATGCCACCAGAGCTCCCCAAGAATCTCAACAGAGGGCAGGAAAGCCTCACTTGACAGCAGCTAGGTGAGCTTCACCACCTGGCCACCAAGTGGCTGGGTGGGGATAGAGGGAAGCGCAGAGCAGTTCACGCCACCCAAGTTCACTGGAAGCAGCAGTCACCCCAGGCACTCAAGAGCAAAGCTGTCACTGCCACACTGGGGGCTGCTGGACTCCAGGGCAGTGGCAAAAGGCACCAAGCACTGACTTGTAATGGGAGGACACAGGTGGTCTGCTGGTTCCCAAGCATGTGTGCACACAAAAGGGCATGTGAACAGCTCTCTGAGACCTCCTTAGACTTTAACTTCTCTCCTTATTTGTAAAGAAATTTCAGTGCTACCTCTGCTATCCAGACCTTTCTTTGTTTCTTTTTAAACCCAAACCAAACGGGAGAGCCTTGCGTCTCACTCTGTAAACTTGTCAGGAAGTTCAGATGGAGAGGGGATGGAAGGGGAATAAAGGGGCCAGGGTGCCTACAAGAGAAACCCAAAGGACCAGAGTCCAGGGAAGCTCACCCTGCAGACACTTCGCTACTAGACCCATTTGGTGCCCTCAAGCTTTAGAAAGCTGCAATGGATTTTCTTTAAAAGTGAGATCTCGGAATTGAGTACAGCTCAAATCTGGAACTATTTTCAATATAGTAAGCTAGTTAAGAAGAATTTAGAATCAATTACATTGATACCTTCTGGTCTTGTTTCTTCTATTTGACTGGGAATGCTTTATGATAAGCTGAAAAGGACAGATTTGCCATCTGTTAAGTAAATCAGCCAGAATGGATTCAGGTTTACACTAGAATTTCAATTTCATCTGTGTTTCTAGTTCTTTTGTGCTAAAACTCTCAAAATTGTATAATTGAGAGAGGAAAGATTAGGAGAAGGTTTATGTGACTGAAAGTTTTTTGTTTGTGGGCAGGAAGAATGTTTTGTCTTTGTTTCTATTTCTATCTGGCTGTGCCAGAGACATGATATCAGTTGATGAACGTTCTGGGGGTGAAGAAAGGGGAAGATGGGAGCTGTTTACAACTGCTTCCCAGCACTCACTTCTGCTCATCCTTGGGTGCTGTTCGAGCATAGTCTTCCTCCTCCAGGCACACAGAGCTTGTGCAGTGGGTGATGCACAACAGTGGGCACATACCACACATAGCACTTTAATCAGTAGACAGCGCACAGACACCAATTGCTCTGTTAACCCAGTGATTTTGGTTAGTTTCTTTTAACCTTCTCTCTCTTTAATGTAAAGTATTATTGACTTGAAGGCAACACTATGGGAAAGAAAAATGGTTACAAATGATTAGATAGATGTTTGAGATCTCGTATTTCTAAGGCTTGTACCTCCTGTCCGTTCGATCAGAGCAGCTGAGAATTCTGCCCTTTTAACTTTATCCTGAGCAGCATCTGCCTGTATAGAGCATTTGATAGCCTCAAATAATTAACACACTTGGAAAGCATTACTATAATAATGCCTAAGACACTTCGCAATGGAAGAAAATTACTCAAGTAAGAAAAATCCACCTGTGGTCACACTGAGAACTTCTATGACCAGGATGACTTCACAGGGATGAGGGAACAGTGTCAGGAAGAGTGAAAAGTGCCATCATGAAAGCTTTAAGGGGGTCAAGGAAGAGACCAAAGGGGGCAGGATGGCATCAAGCAAAATGTTGGGAATGCTGTAGTGCTTTGAGCTACCAAACCATAAGAAAGTTAAAATGCATGGGTATTAGGACACTGGCTGATTCTGTTTCCATGTATAGCTATACTGAGTGTTCTATAATTTTTCCAACACTCCTTGTTATGAATGTTCCCTCTTCCATTTTTTTTTTTTTTAACTCCACAGATATGGCATCATATACCAACAAAGATACAGAAACCTTAAATAAGATGTCAAAATTCATTCCTAATTTTCAAGAGGAGGGGGCGGCAAATGAAGAACTTCAGAAAATAACCCAGAAGAAAGACAGTGAAGCAGAAGACCACAGGCCTTCAGAATTAAACCACTTAGGTTCAAATGAACATTCCAGAAGGAGGAAAACATTAAGTGAATCGTTAAGTGAAAAGTGTTGTGTCCAAGGTTGTACTGTAAAAGAGCTTGTGAGCGTATGTTGAGGTGAGGAACTGTGTATGTCTCTGCCAAAGTTCACGTTTCCTTGATGACACATTCACAGATGCCTCTGTCACCCACCACCGATTAGTAGAACCTGAAAAACCATTACTAGTTGTTTTAATTTCTGATTTGTCATGTAAGAAAACACTGTACGTTATTGAAGTTTCTGTTAATAAATCTATTAATGCTAAAAAACCTTTGTCTTTTTAATTTATGGCATAATTGCATTATTTGATCTTTAATGTTATTAACTCAAACTGATTGTATCTTTATCACTTTAACCATACAATTTATACAATGCCTAACAACTGGTAAAATAGACCAAAATGTATTAATTGATAATTGACTTTTGGAACAGATGTACATAAAGTATAAAATTCCTCAGTAATTTGACAAAGGAGCTCAGATGGTACAGTTGTTAAAGCATTCAGCTGTTAACCAAAAGGTTGGTGGTTCAAACCCACCAGCCATTCCACAGGAGAAAGATGAGGCAGTCTGCTCCCATAAAGATGTACAGCCTTGGAAACCCTATGAAGCAGTTCTACTTTGCCCTGTAGGGTTGCTATGATTGAAAGTCCATTTTGTGGCAGTGGGTTTTGGCAATGAATTTGAAAAGGTTTTGTGTCTTATGGAACTATTTATTGCAAACGATCAGACTGGACTCTAAATCAATTTAAATGATTTGGTGTCCATAAAATAGAAGTATTTTTCAAACTATTCAAACTTCGCACTGCTTTAGTTTTCTTAGGAGCAAATCATGTTTTTGTTTTAAGAAAAAAAATGAATAGACATATAGAAAAGAATAAAAATTCAGTGTCATGTATTAGGTTCCTTTAGAGACATGTCATTTCCTAATTATGTGAAGCCTCTGAAGGACATCAGGTCCTCACTGAGACCACTTTGGAGAGCTTCAATTCTGGGCTGCAGAACCTCAGAGACAATAAGCCACTCTATGCAATGGAGAAGCAACCCAGATGCTGCCTATCACAGCAGAATGAAGGCAATGCCCAGGAAACTTAATGCCTGACAGCAGGAAGACCCAGCCGCAGAAGCAGAAGGCAGCTCCCAGAGCCCTGGTCCTCAGCCTCTCCTCCACACAATCCCTGGGGGCAGAGATCCTGGAATCAGAATCACACTTACACACACACCTGATGATATGACTGATTTTTAACTGGTACAAAGGTAATATGTGGCAAACCACGGGGTATATACACTCAAATAATTAGTTAATATCTTTACAATATCTAATTCTCATGCTATGGAGAGTGAGGAGCTCTGATGGCATAGTGCCTAAGGCACTTGACTGCTAACCAGAAGGTTGGCGGTTCAAACCCACCAGCCACTCTTTGGAAGGAAGGTTGGACAATCTACTTCCATAGTGATACTGCCTTGGAAACCCAAGGAGGGGTTGCTATGAGTCGGGTCCGACTCAATGGCACATAACAACAAGTATGTGTGTGTGTGTGTGTGTGTGTATTCTGGCTTAAGATGGTGTTCTCTGTAAATGATAGAAGACCCTACAGCAGTTAACAGAAGTCCAGGCAGTAGGCACCCAGACCTGGTTTAGCATCTTAATGAGACCAGCAGCCTCCTCCAACCTTCCCAGTCAGCTGTCCTGAGCACAGAGGCCTATCTCCTTCTGCTCCCCACCTCATGGTCCCTAGATGGCTACTGTGCCACCAGGTCCCAGGCTGTATTTCAGGTAGGAAAGAAGGGGAAACAAGAAGGCTAATTCCTGGATCAGAAGCAAAATCTTGTCCAGAAACTTCTATACTTGTGCTTATGCCGTATTTGCACATCATGACATTGCTATGCCACACAGAAAGCCCTTTTTCTTTTTCCCAGTGTATGCCTTGGGTCCATCTCTAGTGATACCTTAATCTGAATGATGAAGGTTAATAGACTGAGTTATTGTCTTTGAATGAGTCACTATAGGGACAAGAGCAGTGAACACGTAGGAAACTATAGTTTCACTGACCATTCTCCTTTTCCAGACCTCCCTGCCCGTCTTCTCTACTTCCTCTCTTTAAATAGCTTCTTTGTTCCCTTTAGGAGCTCTGGTGTTGTAGTGCCTAAGGCATTTGACTGCTAACCAGAAGGTTGGTGGTTCAAACCCACCAGCTGCTCTGCAGAAGGAAGATGGAGAAACCAACTTCCATAAAGTTTTACCACCTCAGAAACCCAATGTGTGTGTATGTGTGGGGGGTCACTAAAAGTCGTATTCGACTTGATGGCAGTGGGTTTAGTTTTGGTTTAGAGGCTATGAAACTTCAATCTCTCCATGGCCTATAAGAGAAGGGTAAGAACACATCTGGCAGATGTGCTAACCAAAGTGGCACTGGACAAGTTATTTGACTTCACTCAACTTGCTTCCTCCTTCTGTAAAACATGGGAAATCATCATCTCACTGGACAGTTGCAAGGACTACATCGATCACCCAGGTAAAGTGCCCAGTGTACAATGAGCACTCAACAAATGTGCATTCCTTTCTTTCTTTTCTTTTCTTGTCTTATTGTCTGCTTAGAGATGCTTCATGATCTATTTGGCTCTCATGTTCCCAGACAAACAGACTACATGAAATATGTTTCAGTAGTTCCTGGGACCTTTGAATTGAAGACCATGACTTTACATGCCTTGTGGCCAATAAGCAGTTTCCATCAACTTGACTTTGACTTGTGGCAACCCCATGTATGTCAATGGTTGAATTTTAGAAAGTAGATCACCAGGCCTTTCTTCTGAGGTACCTATGGGTTGACTCGAACTCTTCACCTTTGGTTGTTGCTGTTAAATGATGTTGAGTAGGTACTGACTCATAGGGACCCTATATACAACAGAATGAAATACTGCCTGGTCCTGCACCAGCCTCACAATCCTTGCTATACCTGGCCCATCACTGTAGCCACTGTGTCAATCCACCTCATTCAGAATCTTCCTTTTTTTCACTGGCTTCCACTCTATCAAGCATGATATCCTTCTCCAGGGAATGGTCCCTTCTAACAATATGACCAAAGTAGGTGAGATGAAGTCTATCTATTCTCACTTCTAAGGAACTTCCTGGTTGCACTTCATCCAGGACTGCTGTGTTAGTTCTTCTGGCAGTCCATGGTGCTTTCAGGATTCTATGCCAACACCAAAATTCAAAAGCATCAATTCTTTGATCTTCCTTATTCATTATGTTACTTTCACATGCATATGAGGCTTTTGAAAATACCACAGCTTGGGTTAGGTGCATCTTAGTCTTCAAAGAGACATCTTTGCTTTTCAGCACTCTAAAGAGGTCTTTTGCAGTGGATTATTTGCCCAATGCAATATGTTGTCTGATTTCTTGACTGCTGCTTCCATTGGTGTTGATGGTGGAACCAAAAAATATGAAATCTTTTACAACTTCAATCTTTTCTCCATTTATCATGACACTGCTTATTGGTCCAGTTGTGAGAATTTTCATTTTATTTTGAAGTGTAATCCATATTACAGACTGCAGTCTTCAATCTTAATCAGTAAGTGCTTTAAGTCATCTTCACTTTCAGCAAGCAAGTTTGTGTCATCTGCATATCGCAGGTTATTAATGAGCTTTCCTCCAATCTTGATGCCATGTTCTTCTTCATATAATCCATTTTCTTGGATTAGTTGCTCAGCATACAGATTGAATAAGTATGGTGAAAGGATACAACCCTTCCTGATTTTAAACTATGCACTTTCCCCTTGTTCTGTTCAAACGACAGCCTCCTGGTCTATGTACAGGTTCCTCATGAGCAAAATTAAATGTTCTAGAATTCCCATTCTTCTCAATGTTCTCCATCATTTGTTATGATCCAACAGTAGAATGTCTTTGCATAGTCAATAAAACACAAGTAAATATCTTTCTGGTATTTTTTGCTTTCCGCCAAGATCGATTTGACATCAATGGCATCCCTCATTCCATATCCTCTTCAGAATCCAGCTTGCATTTCTGGAAGTTCTCTGTCAATTATCTTCATTTTTGAATTATCTTCAGCAATATTTTAATTGAGTGTGACATTGATATTTTTCAATAATTTCCACATTCTGTTAGATCACCTTTCTTTGGAATGGGTACAATTATGGATCTCTTCCAGTCAGTTGGCCAGGTAGCTCTCTTCCAAATTTCTTAGTATAGATGAGTGAGTACCTCCAGTGTGGCATCTGTTTGTTGAAACATCTCAATCAGTGCAGCTTTGACTTCCTCCTTCAATACCCTTGGTTCTTGATCATATGCCACCTCCTGAAATAGATGAACATTGACAATTTCTCTTTGGTACAGTGACTCTATGTATTCCGTCCACCTTCTTTTGATGTTTCCTGCATCATTCAATATTTTGTCCATAGAATCTTTCAATATTACATCTTGAGGCTTGCATTTTTTCTTCAGTTTTTTCAGCTTGAGAAATGCTGAGCATGTTCTTCCCTTTTGGTATTCTAACTCCTGGTCTGTGTACATTATAATAATTGAGTTTGTCTTCTCTAGTTGCTCTTTGAAATCTGTTCATTTCCTTTATTTTGACATTTCTTCCATTGGCTTTAGCTACTCTATGTTCAAGAACAACTGTCAGAGTCTCTTCTGACATCCATTTTGGTTGTTTCTTCCTTTCCTACCTTTTTAATGACCTTTTGCTTTCTTCATGGATAATGTTCTTGATGTCATCCCATAATTCATCTGGTTTTTGGTCATTGGCATTGAATGCATCAAATCTATTCTTCAGGTGGTCTCTAAAGTAGGTGGGATATAACCACAGTCATATTTTGCCTCATATGGAATTGTTTAATTGTCTTCACCTTCAACCTGAACTTGCATATAAGCAGTTGATGGTCTGTTCCACAGTCAGCTCCTGGCCTTGTTTTGGTTGAAGATATTAAACTCCTCAATTGCTTCTTTCTACAGAGGTATTCGATCTTATTCCTGTGTATTCCATCTAGTGAGGTCCATGTGTATAGCCACTGTTTATGTTGTTGAAAAAAGGTATTTGCAATGAAAAAGTTGTTGGTCTTGCAAAATTCTATCATGTGATCTCCAGCATCATTTCTATCACCAAGGCCATGTTTTCCAGCTGCTGGTGATTCTTCTTTGTTTCCACCTTTCACATTCCAATCACCAGTAATAATCAATACATCTTGATTGTATGTTTGATCAATTTCCCACTGTAGAAGTTAGTAATAATCTTCAATTTCCTCATCTTTGGTTTAAGTGGTTGGTGTGTAAATTTGAATTACCAGTAGTATTAACTGGTCTTCCTTGCAGGCATATGGATATAATATTTTCACTGACAATATTGTACTTCAGGATAGATCCTGAAACATTCTTTGTGACGATGAATGACACGTCATTCCTCTTCAATTTGTTATTCCTGGCATAGTAGATCATATGACTGTCTTATTAAAAATGGCCCAGAGCAGTCCATTTCAGCTCACTAATGCCTGGGATATTGATCTTTATGCATTCCATTTCATTTTTGACAACTTTCAATTTTCCTAGATTCATACTTTGTATGTTCCACATTCTGATATACTTGCAGTTGCTTCTTCTCATTTTCAATTGTGCCACATCAGCAAATGAAGGTTTTGAAAGCTTTGCTCCATCCACTTCATTAAGGTCAAGTCTACTTTGAGGAGGCAGCTCTTCTCCAGTCATATTTTGAGTGCCTTTCAACCTGAGGGTCTCATCTTCTGGCACTATATCAGACAATGTTTCAGGGCTATTCATAAAATGTTCCCATAATATATCAGACAATGTCTGACAATTCAATTCAAAAACACTGTGCTATATTCAGAAAGAAAAATTTACACTTACTTTTAAATAATGATACACTACTAGAGAAATAAAAATAAGGAAGCTCTGGTGGCATAGTGCCTAAGGCATTTGACTGCTAACTAGAAGGCTGGTGGTTCAAACACACCAGCCACTCCTCAGAAGGAAGATTGGGCCATCTACTTCCATAGAGATACCGCCTCAGAAACTCAAGGAGGGGTTGCTATGAGTTGAAACTGACTCAACGGCAGTGAGTTTGGTTTTTTGGTTTTTGCTAGAGAAATACATACCAGAAGTGATAGATGTAACCGTTATTTAGACATATTTAGCTACTTGAGAAGGTGTGCCATGAAAGTTAGTTATTTCCCTTGACCATGCTAATATGTTACCCAGGTGCACTGTCTTGGCTTCAGAAGAAACTAAATGTTGCTTCAGCTAAACTAACATTCCAAATTAGATTTTTTTTTTTTTTTTGTAAAACAATTAAATGATTTTAAGCAATCAAGATTCTTTAAATCAAGAGACTTTGCTCTATTGGTGACTAATTTTAACTTGGTAACATTAAGGATATTTTACAAATTGTTCTTTTAAAACAGAAGACTATTTTATGAAAACATGTTTGGTATGAATTGTGAGTTATCTGCAAATCCATTTTTAAATAAACAATTACTTTGGAGGAAGGAGCTGTGGTGGTGTAGGGGTGAAATCATTGGGTTGCTGACCCAAAGCTCAGTGGTTTAAACCCATCAGCCACTCTGTGGAAGAAAGATGTTGCAGTCTGCTTCCTTAAAGATTTACAGCCTTGGAAATCCTATGTTGTTATTGTTGTTGTTATGTGCCATTGAGTCAGACCCGACTCATAGCAACCCCTCCTTGGGTTTCCGAGGCAGTATCACTACGGAAGTAGATTGTCCCATCTTCCTTCCGAGGAGTGGCTGGTGGGTTTGAACCGCCAGCCTTCTGCTTAGCAGTCAAACACCTTAGGCACTACACTACCAGAGCTCCCTGGAAACCCTATGGCAAAGTTTTACTCTGTCCTAAAAGTGTTACTATGTGCTGGATTCCACCACTCAATGACAGTGGGTTTGGGATTGGAGGAAGGAGTCCCTGGTGGGCACAAATAATCAACATGCTTGGTTCCTACTAGAATGCCTGGCAGTTCTAATCCATCCAGAGAACAAAGGACTAGACTTCTACTTCCACAACACCACAACATGGAAAAACCTATGGAACACAGCTTTACTCTGAAACACATGGAGTCACTATTAGTCAGAATCAATTTGATGGCAACTGATTTTGTTCTTGGTTTTGAAGGAAAGGCTTGCCTATATATTATATTCCCAAATCCATCAACCCATAAAAATACCTCTCTAACTCCAGTTTAAGGAGCTCCAGTAGTATAGTAAGGAACTCTGATGGTGTGGTGCCTAAGGCTTTTGACTGCTAACCATAAGGTTGGTGGTTCAAACCCACTGGCTGCTCTGTGGAAGATGGGACAATCTACTTCTGTAAAGAATTACTGCATAGCAAATCCAAAAGGGGTTGCTATGAGTCAGAATTGACTTGATATCAGTGAGTGAGTAAGTATGGTGGTGTAGTGGGTAAGGAATTTGACTTTTAACCCCAAGGATATTGGTTCAAACCCACCAGCTGCTCTGGAGGAAGATGAGGGAATCTACTTCTGTAAAGATTTACAGCCTTGGAACCAAGTGAGTGTTGCTGTGAGTTGGACTCAAGTAGATTGTAGTGGGTTTGGATTTGGTTAACTCCAGTTTGAGAAGTTTCTCCCAATTGGCTTGTCTTCATGTTGTTGCTGTTAAGTGCCATCAAATCATTTCCAACTCATAGCGACCCCATGCACAGCAGAACGAAACAGTGCCCGATCCCGCGCCAGCCCCACAATCCCTGCTATATTTGAGCCCAT
>NW_006921743.1:2493743-2494363 GCF_000298275.1 Orycteropus afer afer
TCTTTCATTGCAGCTTTGACTTCTTCCTTCATTACCATTGGTTCTAGATCATATGCCACTTCCTGAAATGGATGAGGATTGATCAGTTCTTTTTGCTTGTCTTCATGGGGGGGAAAATCATCGGAACGCATTGCCTCCAATCATCCTATTCCACAACCCTAGTCAGGTTGTATTGGAAGAGTTACACGATGCCCAGCATTTGACAAATGATGTGTGGGACCTTTTTCAAGGACTGAAATCTTATTTTTAATTCAGAACTAAGGGTATTTATTAGTTTATTTCAGAGCTACCCTAACTGCTTTCAAGTCCTCAGGCTTACTTGTGTGGAGCTGAGCTAAGGTGAGTAGATTTTGAACACAAACCAGACCTTTGAAAATGTGGTCTTATGTGAACTCACACTCTTACAGTACACTTTGAGGGTTGCCTGTGGCGCCCTGCTGGGCATAATCTGCCAAATTGTTTTAAAATGTAAATGTTATAAAAATATTTTGTTTCACCAAATAAGACACACATAAACCAAACCAAATCCACTGCCATAGAGTCATATCCAACTCATAACAGTCCCTCCTTGGGTTTCTGAGGTGGTATTACTATGGAAGTAGATTGCCCAACCTTCCTTC
>NW_006921743.1:2494648-2516851 GCF_000298275.1 Orycteropus afer afer
AAGCATGACATCCTTCTCCAGGGAATGGTCCCTTCTTACAACATGACCAAAATAGGTGAGACGAAGTCTGGCCATTCTTGCTTCCAAGGAGCATGCTGGCTGCACTTCCTCCAGGACATATCTGTTAGTTCTTTTAGCAGTCCATGGTACTTAAGGGAAACATGGTACATAAGGGAAAACCCTATGAATAGCAAAGACACACATAGAGTACAATAAATAAAGATTTTAATATTTTGTGCAGGAACATACGTTATCAGCATTATTTTTCCTTTGTGGGGGGGGGGCAGGTTGTGGAATTACACTTTTTTTTTTCCTTTGTCTTTTCTTGATTGGTTTGTGTGTCTAAAGAATACAGTCTTAAATTAAAATATTTATGTAATTGGTCATAGTCAACCAATCTCCCAAAACAGTCAAAGGAAAGTAAGAAATAAGTAAAGGTGATAGACTCTGATTTGCCATGCTATGAGAAGACCTTCCAATCCAGTGCTCTTGACAGACTTGGCAAGCAACCCTAGATGTTCCTGTGCTTTTTCAGCCCTTGTCAGGATCTTGGGAGGACAGATTTAAGTCCTGGCCCTTCAAGTTCCATCTAAGCTCAAAAGAATTATATTTAGGTACCTTGAAAGGATTGAGAGACAGATAAAGGAAAATACTGAGAAAATCAAGGAAAAAACAGTCAAAACTGTAAGAATTGAGGAAAACAATAAAAAATCCAACTGAAAAAAAAAATGAAAAAATAGAAACCATACAAAAACAGCAAATAGAGATCCAGAAGATTAATAATAAGATTTCAGAAGTAGCTAACCCATTAAAAGGGCAAAGGAGTAGAATTAAATAGATGCAAGATAGACTTAGTGAGATTGAAGACAAATCTCTCAATACTCCTTTGTTAAGGGAACAAGCAGAAACAACAACAACAACAATAAAAGTAGGAAGCCTAACATTTATGTGGGACTCCATCAAAAGGAATAATGTAAGTGGAATTGGAATTCCAGAACAGGAAGAGACACATAAAACCACAGAGAAAATTTTGGAAGATTTATTGGAAAAGAACTTCCTTAATATGAAGAAAGATGAGAAGATATGCATTCAAGACATTCAACAAACCCCAAACAGGAGATACCACAAAAGGAACTCACCAAGACATGTCATAATCAAACTTCCCAAAAACAAAAGACAAAGAAAGAATCCTGAAAGCATCACAGGAAAAATGAAAAGTTACCAACAAAGGGCAAGAAATAAGCTTCGATTTCCCTGCAGACACCCTGCAGGCAAGAATGTAATGGGATGATGTATACAAGACTCAGAAAGAAAAAAAAAAAATTGCCAACCAAGAATTATACACCCAGTAAAATTGTACCCCAAACAGGAAGATGAAATTAGGACATTCCAAATAAACAGAAATTAAGGGAATTTGTCAAAACCTGGCCAACCCTATAAGAGATGCTAAAGGGAGTTCTTTGGATAGAGAAGCAACAGCAACAGACCACAGCCTGTGATTAACACACATGACAACATAACCCAGAAACAAACACAGATATAGAAGTATTCAAAGTAAAATAAACATACAAGAATGTAAACAGGGAACTAGAAATATCAAGTTGTAAATAAGGACAACTAGAAAGCAAAAAGAGAGAATAAATAGTTAGGTACAGAACTTCCAAATGGAGAGGAAATCAAGACAATTTAGAGATAGAACAGACTGTTTTACACTTGGGAAGAAAACAATAAATCATAGGATAACTTCAAAGAAAATTAACAAACATTTTCATCAAAATAAAAAAAGGAAAGCACAACTATTTAGCAAATACTAGAATAATAGCAATGAATGAAATGAAACAAACAAACAAACAAAAAGCAATTGAAGGAATCCACAAGACTAGAAGTTGGTTCTTTGAAAAGATTAATAAAATCAACCAACTACTGGCAAACTTAACAAAGAAAAGAAGAAGAAGATGCAAATAACACAAATTAGAAATGAAATGGGTGACATCACAACAGAACCAATCAAAATAAAAATACTAATAGGATACATGAAGAGCTTTACTCCATCAAATTTGAAAATCTGAAAGAAATGGACAGCTTTCTAGAAACACACTAGTTTCTTAACACAGACTGATGTAGAACAGTTGAACAGACCCATAACAAAAGAAGAAATTGAAAATGTCATTAAAAACAAATAAACAAACAAAAACTACCAATAAAAAAGCCCTGGCCCAGATCACTTCACTGGAGCTCTACCAAGCATTCAGAGAAGAGCTGGCACCAATCCTACTCAAACTATTCCAGAACATCAAAAAGGATGAAATACTGCCAAATCCATTTTCTGAAGCAAGCATAACTCTGAAGGTAAAACCATGCAAAGACACCACAAAAAAAAAAAAAAAAAAAGTAAAGAAAAATACCCTCATGAATGTAGATACAAAAATCTTAAACAAAACCCTGGCCTATAGAAATCTAACACTGTATCAAGAAAATAATACCATGACAAACAGGATTCATTCAAGTTATGGAAAGATGGTTCAACACTAGAAAAACAATCAATGTAATCCATCATGTAAATAAAACAAAGGAAAAGAACCCCAAGATCATATAAATTGATGAAGAAAAGACATTTGGTAAAATAAAAACCCTTTTCCTGATTAAAAACTCTCAGAAAAATAGGAATAGAAAGGAAATTTCTCAACATAATTAAGGGCATATATACAAAACCAACAGCCAACATTATTCTCAAAGGAGAGAGACTCAAAGCATTCACCTTGTGAATGGGAACAAGATAAGGATGACTTCCATCACCACTTCCACTTAATATTGTATTGGAAGTCCTAGCCACAGCTATAAGGCAAGAAAGAGAAATAAAAGGCATCCAAATGGGCAAAGAAGAAGAAAGATTATCTCTATTTGTAGATGACATGATCTTATGTACAGAAAAACCAAGAGATTAAGCAAGAAAACTACTACTAATTGAAAAATTCCATTAAGTGGCAGGATAAAAGATCTACGTACAAAAATCAGCTTAATTTCAGATCTCTGAAAATGAATTAAGGAAAACAATAGAGCTTTGGTAGCATAGTGCCTAAGGCACTTGACTGCTAACCAGAAGGTTGGTGGTTCAAACCCACCAGCCACTCCTCTGAAGGAAGATGGGGCAATCTACTTCTTAGTGATACTGCCTCAGAAGCCCAAGGAGAGGTCGCTATGAGTCAGGTCCAACTTGATGGCACATAACAACAACAACAACAACCAAAAAGATAAAATATTTACCAGGTAAGATAAATCTTACCAGAGACACAGAATACCTATACAAAGAAAACTACAAAACACTACTACAAGAAACTATAAGTGACCTACATAAATGGAAGAACACACCATGGTCACGATATATTGATCAAACATTGTGAAAACGTCAATACTACCCAAAGCAATCTATACATTCAGTGCAATTCTGACCCAGATTCTATCAACATTCTTTAAGGACATGGAAAAATGAATGACTAATTTTATATGAAAAGGAAAACCAAAAACCAAATCCACTGCTGTCAAGTAAATTCTGACTCATAGTGACCCCCATTGGGTACCCATGGCTGTAAATCTTGTTTGAATCACCGACCTTCTGGTTAACAGCAAAATGCCTTATCCACAACACCTCTAGAGCTCCTTATAGAAAAGAAAGAGATCTCAAATAAGCAAAACACTACTTAAGAAGAAAAAGAAAGTAAGAGGTCTCAATTCTCTGATCTAAAAATTTACTATACAGTCACAGTAGTCAGAACAGCCTGCTATTGATATAATGATAGACAAATAGACCAGTTGAACAGAATTGAGAATACAGAAAGAGATTCATACACCTATGGACAACTGATCTTTGACAAAGGGTTATAATCCATTAAATAGGCAAGAGACAGTTGCTTTAACAAATGGTGCTGGCAAAACTGGATATCCATTTGCAGAAAAATGAAACAAGATCCATACCTCACACCATACAGAAAAGATGGATCAAAGACCTAAATGTAAAACCTAAAACTCTAAAGTTCATATAAGAAAAAACAGTGGCAAACTTAGGGGCCCTACCTTATGGCATTATTAGACTATCAAACATAAACAAAAATATAGAAAGAGCAGAAGATAAACTAGATGACTGGGACTTTCTAAAAGTTAATTTCTCACGAGCCTCAGAAGACTTCTCTGAAAGATTATAAAGAGAAGCTACAGATAAGGAAACAATATTTGTCAATGGCATATCTGACAAGGGACGAATCTAAAATTTATAGAATAATTCAACATCTCAACATCAAAAACTAACAATCAAACTAAAAAATGAGCAGAGTACAAATGAACAGACACCACAACAAAGGAGATACTCAGGTGGCCAACAAACACATGAAGAAATGCTCATGATCATTAGCCACTGTTGTTATTGTTGTTAAGTGCCGTCGAGTCGGCCCCGACTCATAGCGACCCCTCCTTGGGTTTCCAAGGCAGTATCACTACGGAAGTAGGATTGCCCAACCTTCCTTCCGAGGAGTGGCTGGTGGATTTGAACCGCCAGCCTTCTGGTTAGCAGTCAAGTGCTTTAGCCACTATGCTACCAGAGCTCCTCATTAGCCACTAGAGAGATGCAAATCAGAAAAATGAGATAACATCTCACACCAGCAATAATAGCAAAGTTCAACAAGATAGAAAGCAACAAATACTAGTTAGGGTGTGGAGAGATTGGAACTCTCATACACTGTTGGTGGGAATGTAATATGTACAACCCCTGTGGAAAATGGTATGTGCTTCCTTAAAAAGTTGGAAATAAAATACAGTTTAATCCAGCAATTCCACTACTAGGTATATATCCTGTGATAATTGAAGCTGTGTGTCAACTTGGCTGGATCACAATTCTGTGTGGTTTAAGCAGTTGTGATGTGGTTATTCCCATGATGGGATCAGATGAATATGTTTTGAGCAGCCAATCCATTGAAAGGGAGTTTCCCTAGGGATGTGGCCTGCTTCCAGTATATTTATGGACATCTTGGGAAAAGAGACACTCTTCTGTGGATCGGGATTCTGTTGTGCTGCCTACAACTGTCCTTGAGTGAACAGTCCACTATTCAGCCTGGAGATCTTAGATTCATCATTCGTTGGAGTCGACAGCCAGTATACTGTCTTCCAACTTTGGGCTCTTGAGCCCCTGCAGCTGTGAGAGTCGGGAAAAGCCTCCAGCTTGACGTTTGATCCAAGAACTTTGGACTTGCCAGCTTCTATAAGTGTGAGCCATTTTCCTGAGATAAATTTCTTTCTCTCTATATATATAAGCTTTACTGGTTTTGTTTCTCTAGAGAACCTGGTCTAACAAAACCCTAAAGAAGTGAGAGCTGGGACGTGAATAGATATATGCACACCCATCTTCATCACAGTACTGTTTACAATAGCAAAGAGTTTTAAACACCTATGTGTCTGTCAACAGATGAGTGAATAACCAAACTATGATGCATAATCATAATGGAATATTTTTGTTGTTTGGTGCCACCGTGGCATCTCCAACTCATACTGACCCTATGCACAGCAGGACAAAACATGGCCTGGTCCTATGCCAGCCTCAAAATCCTTGCTATACCTGAGCCCATTGTTGCAGTCACCATGTCAATCCATCTCATTGAGGACCTTCCCCTTTTTCATTGACTCTCCACTTTACCAAGTATGATATCCTTCTCCTGGCAATGGTGCCTTCTGACAACATGACCAAACTCTTGCTTCCAAGGAGCATTCTGGCTGCATTTCTTCCAGGACAGACCTGTTAGTTCTTTTGGCAGTCCATGGTACCCTCAGTATTCTTCACCAACACCACAACTCAAAAGCATCAACTCTTCTTCAGTCTTCCTTATTCATTGTCCAGGTCTCACATGCATAAGAGGCAATTGAAAACACTATGGCTTGGGTTAGATGCACCTTAGTCTTCAATGAGACATCTTTGCTCTTCATCACTTGAAAGAGTTCTTTTGCAGCAGATTTGCCCAATGCAATATGTTGTCTGATGTCTTGACTGCTGCTTTCATTGGTGTTAATTGTAAAAACAAGTAATACAAAGTCCTTGATGACTTCAATCTTTTCTCCATCCATTGTGAAGCTGATTATTGGACCAGTTGTGAGGATTTTTGTTTTCTTTATATTGAGGTGTAATCTATACTGCATACTGTAGTCATTAATCATCAATAAAAACTTCAAGTCATTTTCACTTTCAGCCAGCAAGGCTGTGTCATCTGCAGGTTGTTAATGAGTCATCCACCAATCCTGATGCCATGTTCCTCTTCATATAATACTGCTTCTTGGACTATTTGCTTAGCATACAAATTGAATAAGTATGGTGAAAGGATACCACCCTGATACACCCCCATCCTGATTTTAAGTCATGCAATGGAATATTATACATTATTAAAGAATAATGATGTTCTGGTTATCTAGTGCTGCTATAACAGACATATCGCAAATGGATGGCTTTAATAAATGAGAGTTTATTTTCTTACAGTTTTGGAGACTGGAAGTCCAACTTCAAAGTGCTAGCTTTAGGGGTGGGGTAAAGGCCCTTTGACCTTGTGCTTCAACTCTGCCTCCTGCTCCCAACCCACTGGAGCTGGAGGCTTCTCTTAGGCAGCTGCTGCCTACTGAGGCTGACAAACCCAAGGTCAACAATTAAAAGGGCACAATCCAAAGATTATTAAGCAACATGGCACGTCATTAGTTCAAGTTCAGAAACAGTCCCAAGATTGGCAGGCAACATGGCAGACTACTGAATGAAGATGACTACATAGTTCTTGTTGTTGTTGTTGTTGTGTGCCATCGAGTCAGCCTCAACTCATAGCGACCCCTCCTTGAGTTTCCAAGGCAGTATCACTACGGAAGTAGATTGCCCCATCTTCCTTCCAAGGAGTGGCTGGTGGGTTTGACCCACCAGCCTTCTAGTTAGCAGTCAAGTGCCTTAGGCACTAAGCTACCAGAGTTCTAAGCATGCCAAAAAGTGCAAGACCAGTCTCAAATCTGCTTCTTCAGTTCTGGAAGCAGACAACATCCCTAAGGCAGCTACTCAGCTGCTCACAGTAGATTCCACAATGGAGTAGATTACCAATCTCATCATGAGGATAACTATATCCAGCTGCCCAGTCACTCAAAACCAGGCCAAACAATCTGACAAATAACCTTAACTACCACAAATGAAGAATCCTCAAACAACCTCATAATGTGGATGAACTTGGAGGACATTGTGCTGAGTGAAATAAGTCAATCACAGAAGGACAAATATTTTATGAGCTCATTATTATAAAAAGTCAAGGAAAGGTTTACTCATGGAAGGAAATTTTCTTTGTTGGTTATCAGGGAGGGGAGGGGATGGGGGAAAAATGGCTAGCCAGGCAAGAGATATGTATTGATTTGGGTGAAGGGAAAGGCAATATACCAAAAGTGGGTGACCAGCATAATATTACTTAAAAAAAAAGGAAGACACAGAGAGGTGCACAAAAAGTACAGACTACAAAGGTAAATACTATACCATATACATTACTGCTTTAATGGTAATAACAACCACTGATCTATGGAAGGATGCGCAGGTAGACAGGCAAGATTAGGTATGGGTAGGTAATTAGGAGTATACTCATGACTGGTATAGGTTTGGAAGATGATATTTCTATAAATGTATTTGTATGTGCTATAAAAATGTCTGTATATATAATGGAGCAAACAGAGAGCAAAGATATGATAACTTCCTAGTCACAACCAAACACCTTGAGGGAGTGAGTTGCTGGGCTTTCCCTAGAATATGCCAAGCTCAGTTGGCATAACATAGTACACAAACACATTATTGTGCATCCTACTTTGGTGATTAGTGACTGGGAATTCAGTACTTGCAAGAGGCCATCTAAGATGTTACTATTGGTCTCTCCTTGATTGGAGCAAAGAAGAGTGAAGGAAATTGAAGAATTATGGAAACAATTAGTCCAAGGGACTAATGGACTCTAGGAACTTCAATCTATATGACCTTGAGGCTAGAAGGCTAGATGGTGCCTGGCTACCACTGCCAACCACCCAGAAAGTGATAAAAATCTGGTAGCAGAGTGGGTAAGGCACTTGACTGCTAACAAGAAGGCTGGCAGTTCAAACCCACCAGCCACTCCTCGGAAGGAAGATGGGACAATCTACTTCCATAGTGATACTGCCTCGGAAACCCAAGGAGGGGTCGCTATGAGTCGGGTCTGACTCGACGGCACATAACAACAACAATAACAACAACAGGTAGATGGGGAGAAATATATGGAACAAAGCTGAAAATCATAAAAAAAAGACCAGGATTACTGGTCTGATGGAGACCAGCGAACAAAGCTGAAAATCATAAAAAAAAAAGACCAGGGTTACTGGTCTGATGGAGACCAGCGAACCCTCCAAGATTATGGCTCCTAGTCACTCTACAGGCCTAGATTTGAATTTACTTTCATGCCTTTTAGCCAAACAATAGACAGACATTTGAGCTGAACAGTATACCAGGAAGGCACTCAGAACAATTAATTATGATAGATTACAAGGGCAGTATTTGCACAGGGAGAAAGTGCTAAGGCATGAATGCATAAGAAAGAAGGACACAAGGAAAAGGTAACCCCAGGGAGGAAATGGGAAGAGAGCTGTTACATTATAGGGATTACATACAATGTCATGAAACAAAATGTGTATGAATTGTTGAATAGAAAATGAATTTGCTATGTAAAGTTCCACCCAAATCACAATAAAAAGTTTTTTTTAAAGTGTCAATTTCAACTTGTCCATATGCTATCCACAAATTACTTTATACCCACTAATCCCCATGAGATAAATAAGGTAAAACCTAAACCGCTCAGTCTAAATTTTAAAATCCCTTTACTCTCTAGCCATATTTCATCTTCTGCTAATCCCTAACATAACTGTTAATTAGGTTGCTTTCCCTAGAATATGTCTTGCTCATTTGCCTCCATGTCTTTGCTCATGCTGTGTCTTCCTCCTGCAATGGCAGCCCATACCCTTCACTACTTGTCCATCAAAATTCAGTTAAATCCTGTCTCCTAGATGAAACCTTCTAAGCCATTGTATCCCACACCCACTGCCCCTTTCTACAAATGATTTTATTTATGTTCTCCATAATTCACTGAAATGTTTAACCAATTAAATGATTTTGCTCAATTATATAATTAGAATAAGAAGTCCAAGGTTTTGTATTTGGGGATATTTCACCTATTTAATTTATATAGCCTAAAAAATAAAGGGGAGCTCTTGTGGTGTAGTGCCTAAGGCATTTGACTGCTAACCAGAAGGTGGTGGTTCAAACCCACTGGCCACTCCTTGGAAGGAAGATTGTGCAAGCTACTTCCAAAGTGACGCTGCCTCGGAAACTCAAGGAGGGGTCGCTATGAGTGGAATCTGACTCAACTGCAGTGAGTTTGGATTTTCTTTTTTTGTTTAAACACCAAAATAGCGAAGATTATGAGGATGGTGCAAGATCAGGTAGTGTTTTGTTCTATTGTAATAAGGTGGCTATGAGTCAGAGCTCACTGGACAGCACCTTAGAACAATAACACTAAAATAGACACAGCTCTCTGCCTGTATGGCATTCTGGTAGGAGGAAGCAGATGATAAACACATAGAAGAGGAAAACATAGTATGTTAATGGATTAATGAAAAACAATGCAAGGATATAAGAGAATGGGAATCTAATCAAATTTGCTGAGTTCTGACACATATTGCTCGAGAGTTCTTTTCCTTCTTTTTTTAAATCTCTGTTTAAGTATTTCTCAAAGGTTTCCCTGACAGAGTTCTGAATAGGACGCATGGTCCACTAGAATTTGAATATTAGCTATATTTCAAAGAAGGTAACATCATGGTGTCAAGCCACGTTACATTAACCTTTTTTTCCAAAAAAAAATCCTGATTGCTAATTACTGTAATCTTCACTGGGAAATAGGGCAAATCTGGAAGAATGGAAAAGGGAGGAGAAAGGCATAGAGTCAGGCATACAGGAAAGGAAAACTGTATAGAGGGAAGTGGTGAGAATATCACTGACAAACTATTTTGCGCCACCTTGTGTCTTTGGGGAGAGCTCTGGTGGCATAGTGCCTAAGGCATTTGACTGCTAACCAGAAGGCTGGTGGTTCAAACCTACCATCCACTCCTCAGAAGGAAGACTGGGCAATCTAATTCCGTTGTGATACCGCCTCGGAAACCCAGGGAGACTTTGCTATGACTCGGTTCTGACTACATGGCAGTGAGTTTGGTTTGGTTTACCTTAACACTGATTACTCCTAAGAAAGCTTCTGACTGCCCCCTTATGGCTGGCAACATGTCTTCCAAGTGAAACCCAAAATTAAACACACTGCTGTAGACTCAGATGTATAATGACCCTACAGGACAGGGTAGAACTCCTCCATGGAGTTTTCTAGGTCGTAACCTTTAAGGAAGCAGATCGCCAGGTCTTTTCTTCTGCATAGTGGCTGGTGGGTTAGAACTACCACCCTTTCCGTTAGCAGCCAAGTGCTTAGCCACTGCATCATCAGTGCTCCTTTAATATGAGCTTGTTGTTGTTAGGGGCTGTAGAGTTGGCTCCGACTTACAGTGACCCTAAGTAGAACAGAACGGAACACTACCTGGTCTTGCACCGTGCTCACAATCTTTGCTATGCTTGGGCTTATTGTTGTAGACACTGTGTCAATACAGTTCCTTGAAAGTCTTCCTTTCCCTCTTTTTCACTGACCCTCTACTTTACTTATCTAAACTCTCACCAATTCCTACCTATCCTAAGCACTTTGGAATGCCTCCTCTTTTTTCCAGTTCTGACACCTTATAAGACAACATTAGCTTTTGTCAGTCTAAGGTGGAAAACTTACTAGCAGATCCTGCACTAAGTCCTGTTCCCCTTACTACATTCCACATAATGCAGCTAAAGACCTTTTAAAAATGCAACTCTAATCATGTTATTGCTGGTGTAGTGCCCAAGGCATTTGACTGCTAACCAGAAGATTGGAGGTTCAAACCCACCAGCCACTCCTTGGAAGGAAGATTGGACAATCTACTTCCATAGAGATACCACTTCAGAAACCCAAGGAGGGGTTGCTATAAGTCAGATCCGACTTAATGGCAGTCAGTTTTTTTTTTTTTTTTTTTCAATCATGTCATTTCTCTGCTCAATACTTCTGTGACTCTAAAACAAGGACCTTATATTCCATACTGCCATATACTTAATACTGGAGTGTGTGTGCTTGCGGGAAAGTAATTGTATAGTGGTTAAGACCTGACTGAGTTAGTTGGTCTGGGTTCAAATCTCAGTTCTGCTAACCAGCAGATGTGCAGCCATGTGCACGCAAGTCATATGAAATGGGAATGATTCATTCAATCCAAAAATACTGATTGTAAACGTGTTATGTGCCAGACACTGTTCTGTTTTAGGCATCAAGTAAGTTAATAGTGCCTGTCACATAATAAGTACAATACTCTATAAATACAAATACTAGCTACTCTTTTTATTCTTACAGTCTTAAACTCGGCATCAATAGCAACAATGGATCATAATTTATTTAATTATCTCCTTATTACTAGGCATTTAATTAGTTCTCAGTCCCATTCTATTATAAATATGCTTATATTGAACAGGTCATGTATATCTTTGATCACATATATAAATATTCCAGTAGTTTCTCAGCCATCAATTTTTCTTTTGGAAAAAGGCATGAATATTTTATGTTCTGATAGTTACTGCCAAATTGTTCTCAAAATAGCTATACTAATTTACTCTCTTACAAACAAGGTAGGAGTGTATCTTTCCTGACATCCTCACTATCACAAGATATTAATGGTATGAAAGTGAAAAATCATACATATATTGTTTAGATTTCATTTTACTTATTCTTATGCTGTTGAACATTTTTCATATATTTATTGTCTCTGTGTATTTTTCTGGGAAATGCCTATTCATAAGCATTAACCTTTTTTCTACTGATTAACTCTATTTTATTGACTTACAGATTTCTTTTATTATTTTTAATACTATTCAGTGCTTTAATGTTAACATTATTTTAAATTTTAATAATTTATTTTATGTTATTTGTTATGTCTCCTGTTTTTTAATATATATATATATATATATATATATATATATATATATATGTATATATGTTTGGACACGTTATGTATATGTTTATATTCACAAACACACACATACATGTATATGATAGGTGATAAGCTGAGAGAATATATATGTGTATGTGTATCTACATATAAGTATACATACACATAAATGTAAACTGAATTTTAAGTTGTATTTAATTTTCTTTTAAATAGCCACAAATGACTAGTGGCTGTCATAGTGGAGAGCACATCTCTATAGTAATTTTGGATGTCTGATTGATAAAGACAATTTTTATAATTGCCTTTACTCTTCTTCCACATTTTTTCTTCCAAGTAAATTTTACAATGAGCTTGTCAAGTTACTAAAATATTTGCTGATAAGATCCTGTCTGGGATTTATTTGTGGGTATAATATTGTGCTTATGATCTGGTATTTCTGTGCTTTGTAAAGACTGTAGCAGTTCTCGTAAGCTACTCAAATACAATTTTAATGACAAATGGTCTAGTCCAATCCCCATTTCCCAGTTGAGAAAATGGATGCCCTTTTTGAGTTACTTAAAGCCTACATCTGGTTATTGTAGATTGTACTAAAAGCTTGGTTTTTGATCTCTCTGGCAGGATTCTTTCCATTGTAACATGGAAAGGATCCTGACTTTGAAAGGATGTTGCTGTTGTTATGTGCTGTGGAGTCGGACCCAACTCATAGCGACCCCTCCTTGGGTTTCTGAGGCCGTATCACTACCGAAATAGATTACCCAAACTTCCTCCCGAGGAGTGGCTGGTGGGTTTGAACTGCCAGCCTTCTGGTTAGCAGTCAAGAGCCTCAGGCATTAGTTTACCAGTAACAATCAAAGTTAAATTAAAAAATCCTTTTCAAAAACTATCACACACGTCCAGTCTCAGAGCTATATAGAAAGTGTCCTGTGAGCTTAGAAGGGTTGGAAGAGGATGGGAAAGGAGCAGACTCAGATCTTAAAGATAATCTACAATAATATAAGCCCAATACAAGCCATCTGATACAGACAATATATTTTATAGACTTAAACAATTTTAATATATGCATGTTTAAATGTGACACTAGCTATAACTGTTTTGGTCAACTAGTGACTCTCTGACAAGAATATACCACAGATGGGATGGCTTTAACAAATGGGATTATATTCTCTTACTGTTGTGATGGCTAGAAGTCCGAGTTCAAAGTACCAGGTTCTAGGGGCTGGGTGAAAGCCCCTCAACCTTGAACTTCAACTATGCCTCTTGTTCCCAGCCCACTAAAGCTGGAAGCTTTCTTCACTCAAGTAGCTTCTGGCTGCTGAGGCTGAAGCCAAGGTTGACAAGTAAAAAGCACAGTCCCAATATTGCCAATCCACATGGCAAGCCATTGTTTCAAGTCCATTAAGAGTCCCAAGATTCGCAGACAGCATGGTAGGCTGCTGAATAATGACTTGGCTACATGCAGGATTCAAGCATGCCAAAAGCTAGAGATCTTTCTCAAAGCTGCTTCTTATATACTGGAAGCAGACAACATCCCTAACACAGTACACTGCTGCTCCAGTAAATTCCACCATGGAATTTATTGCCAATCTCAACCATGTGGAATAACTATATCCAGCTGCCCAGCCACTCAACCAGGCCCAGCCAAGTTGACACACAATCTTAACTACCACAATAACCTAGATACTTTTTCTGCTCCACAGTTCTGGAGGGAGCTCTGGTAGCATAGTGCCTAAGGCATTTGACTGCTCACCCAAAGGCTGGTGGTTCAAACCCATCAGCCACTTGTTGGAAGGAACGTCGGGCATTCTACTTCTGTAGTGATACCACCTCAGAAACCCAGGGAGGCGTCACTATGAGTCAGCCTGACTCGATGGCACATAACAACAGTTCTGGAAAAGGAGAAAATTCTTGCTTGGAAGATATTATTAAATAAATCCTGTTCCTTAGTCATTGTGCTATCTCCTAACTTTGCAGTGTGTCTGTTCTGCAAGAGGCTTGCAAATGCTCCCCTAGATCTGGTTTTGTGAAAGCGTACAAAAAGGTGATATTGTGAAACTTGGAATATCAGGTTTTGTGGATTTCATAAATACCCTCCATATTACCAACTGTCCAGTTTGCAGAAATTTTCTTGAGAGCTGACTGTCTAGCATCTTTGCTGATTATTCTGCTGGTGACATTGGGCAGTTCTGGAGTTTATGAAGACTTGAGCAGCATCTGGGATGCAGGTACATTACAAAGCCCAGACTAGCTGGTGAGAAGGGTGTGAGGGGGTTTTAGTGAGAGACCCTATGCAGCCCTTTTCAACTCTGACACAGGTGGGGTTGCCATCCATCAAAGATGTCTTAAGGGCACCTGGAGAGAAAATGAGACAGGGCCAAGAAAAATCAGGTTTCAAGAAAGGGTGGTTGTTAGGTGGCGTTGCGTTGTCTCTGACTCATAGCAACCCTATGTACAGCAGAATGAAACACTGACCAGTCCTGTGCCAGCTCTATGATCCTTGCTATAACTGAGCCCATCGTTGTAGCCACTGTGTCAATCCATCTTGTTGAGGACCTTCCCCTTTTTTGTTGATCCTCTACTTTGACAAGCATAATATCCTTCTCCAGGGAATTGTCCCTTCTGACAACATGACCAAAGTAGATGAGACGATGACCGGCCATTTCACTTCCAAGGAACATTCCAGCTGCACTTCCTCCAGGACAGATTTGTTAGTTCTTTTAGTAGTCCATGGCACTTTCAGCATTCTTTGCCAACATCACAACTCAAAAGCATGGACTCTTTTTTGGTCTTCCTTGTTCACTGTCCAGCTCTCACATGCATATGAGGCGATTGAAAATACCATGGCTTGTGTCAGGTGCATCTTAGTCTTCAAGGAGATATCCTTGATCTTCAGCACCTGAAAGAGGTCCTTTGCAACAGACTTGCCAATGCTATATGTCATCTGATATCTTGATTGCTGCTTCCACTGGTGTTGATTATAGAACCAAGTAATATGAAGTCTTCGACAACTTCAATCTTTTCTCCATTTATCATGATGCTGCTTATTGGTCCAGTTGTGAGGATTTTTGTTTTCTTTATATTGAGATGTAATCCATACTGCAGACTGTAGTCTTCAATCTTAATCAGTAAGTACTTCAAGTCACCCTCACCTTCAGCAAGCAAAATTGTGTTGTTTGTGTATCACAAGTTGTTGATGAATCTTCCCCCAATCCTAATGTCACATTGTTCTTCCTATAGTCCAGCTTCTCAGATTATTTGCTCAGCACACAGATTGAATAAGTATGGTGAAAGGATATAACCCTGATGCACTCCCTTCCTGATTTTAAACCATGCAGTGTCCCCTTGTTCTGTTTGAATGACAACCTCCTTGTCTATGTACAGGTTCTTCATGACACAATTAAGTGTTCTGGACTTCCCATTCTTTTCAATGTTCTCCATCATTTGTTATGATCCATACAATTGAGTGCTTTTGCATTTTCCTTGTAGCCTTTGCTTTCAGTCAAGATCCATCTGACATTAGCTGTGATATCCCTCATTCTATGTCCTCTTCTGAATCTAGCTTGCATTTCTGGAAGGTCTCTGTCAGTATATTGCTGCAACCATTTTTGAATTATCTTCAGTAAAATTTTACTTGCTTTCAATATTAATTATATTGTTTGATAATTTCCATTCTGTGGGATCACCTTTCTTTGGAATGGGTACAGATATGGATCTCTTTCAGCCAGTTGGCCAAATAGCTGTCTTCCAAATCTCTTGGAAGAGCCAAATGAGTGGCTCCAGCACAGCATCTGTTTGTTGAAACATCTCAGTGGGTATTCTGTCAATTCCTGGAGCCTTGTTTTTCACCACTTCCTTCAGTGCAGCTTTGACTTCTTCCTTCAGCACCATTGATTCTTGATCATATGCCACCTCCTGAAATGGATGAATATTGACCAATTCTTTGGTACAGTGACTCTGTTTATTCCTTCCATCTTCATTTGATGCTTCCTGCATCATTCAGTATATTGACCATAGAATATTTCAGTATTGCAACTTGAGGCTTAAATTTTTTCTTCAGTTCTTTCAGCTTGAGAAATGCTGAGCCTGTTCTTCCTCTTTGGCTTTCCAAATCCATGTCCTTGCACATTTCATTATAATAATTGATTTTGTCTTCTCAATCTGCCCTTTGAAATCTTCTGTTCAGCTCTTTTATTTTGTCATTTTGTCCATTTGCTTTAGCCACTGTTCATTCAGTGGCAAGTGTCAGAGTGTCTTCTGACATTCATTTTGGTCTTTTCTTCCTTTCCTGTCTTTGTAATGACCTTTTGCTTTCTTCATGGATGTTGTTCTTGATGTCATCCCACAATTCCTTTGTTTTAGGCCATTGGTGATCAATGCATCAAATCTATTCTTTAGATGGTCTCTAAATTCAGGAGGGATATATTCAAGGTTGTATTTTGGTTCTTGTGGAATAGTTATAATTGTCTTCAACTTCAAGTTGAACTTGTATATAAGTAGTTATGGTTTGTTCCACAATCAGCTCCTGTCCTTGTTTTGGCTGAAGATACCAAGCTTTTCTATCACCTCTTTCCACAGATGTAGTCAGTCTGATTTCTGTGTACTCCATCTGGTGAAGTCCACGTGTATAGCTGCCATTTGTGTTGTTGAAAAAAGGTATTTTCAATGAATAAGGCATTGTTCTTGCAAAATTCTATCATGTGATCCCCAGCGTTATTTCTATCACCAAGGCCATATTTTCTAACTAATAGTGACTCTTCTTTGTTTCTAACTTTTGCATTCCAATCACCAGTGATAATAAACACATTTTGACTGCATGTTTTGTCAATTTTAGACTGCAGAAGTTGGTAAAAAATCTTTGATTTCCTTATCTTTGGCTTTGGTGGTTGGTGTGTAAATTTGAATAATAGCATTAACTGGCCTTCCTTGTAGGTGTATGGATATTATCCTATCATTGACAGCATTGTACTTCAAGATAGATCTTAAAATATTCTTTGTGATGATGAATACCACACTGTTTCTCTTCAATTTATCATTTCTGGCATAATAGATTATATGGTTGTCTGATTCAAAATGGTCCAAACTAGTCCATTTCAGCTCACTAGGCCTTCAACGAGATGGGTTGACACAGTGGCTGCAATGATGGGCTCAAGCATAGCAGGGATCGTGGAGCTGGCTTGGAATCAGGCAGTGTTTCATTCTGCTGTGCATGGGGTTGCTATGAGTCGGAAATGATGGCACCTAACAACAACAACAACAAGCCTAGGATATCAATCTTTATGTGTTCCATTTCATTTTTGACATCTTCCAATTTTCCTTGATTCATACTTTGTACATTCCATGTTCTGATTATTAATGGATGTTTGCAGCTATTTCTTCTCATTTTGTGTCATGCCCCATCAACAAATGGATGTCTTGAGAGCTCTACTTCATCCACATTAAGATCAGCTGCACTCTGATGAAGCAGCTCTTTTCTGGTTGTATTTTGACTGACTTCTGACCTGAGGGGTTCATCTTCCAGTGCTGTATCAGACAATGTTTCAGATATTCATGAAGTTGTCCAGTAATATATAAAAGAGTGTTTCACTGCTATTCATAAGGTTTTCACTGACCAATTTTTTTGAGAAGTGGATGGTTTCCTTCCTCTTCTGAGTCTGTCTTAGTCTGGATGCTCCACTGAAACCTGTCCACCATGGGCAACCCTGCTGGCATTTAAAACACTGGTGGCACAGCCTCCAGCCTCACAGCAACATGCAAGCCAGGACAAGACAACAAACTGAAAGACAAGTTCGTCTCCCTTAGCTTCCTGCCTGGAAGCTCTCCGTCTTACCTGTTATGGCTGTCAGCCCTGGCTAGAAGAGATGGAGCTCACTCAAATACCTCAGACATTAAAAAATCCAAGAGTGGTTGGCAGGGTTAAGTTAATGACTTGATGGGGGTTGCTGCATCCTGCAAGGACAAAAGTCATCTGTGTAATCCCTTATACCAAAAACCAAATCAAACTCACTGCCATTGTGTCAATTCTGACTCATAGCAACCTCCTTTGGGTTTCTGAGGTGATAAATCTTTATGGAAGTCGATTGCCCAGTCTTCCTTCTGTGTAATGGCTGGTGACTTTAAACCCCCAACCTTCTGGTTAGCTGTCAAATGCATTAGGCATTATGCCAGTGCTAACTTGTTCCTTGGGTTACTTGATGACTGTAAAACGTGTGGCTGGGTCAGCACAAATCCCTCAAGACCAAAAACAAGTAGAAACCTATGTTTTATTGACTATGCAAAGGAAATAGACTGTGTGGATCATAACAAATTATGGATAATATTGTGAAGAATGGGAATTCCAGAACACATAATTGTGCTTGTACAGAATCTATACATAGGTCAAGAAGCTGCCTTTCAAACAGAACAAATGGATACAGTATGGTTTTAAATCAGGAAAGCTGGCAACAGGGTTGCATCTTTCACCATATTTATTCAATCTGTATGCTGAGCAAATAATCCAAGAAGCTGGATTATATGAAGAAGAACATGGCATCAGGATTGGGGGAAGACTCATTAACAACCTGTGATATCCAGATGACACAACATGGATATTAAAAATAAAGAAGATTTGAAGCATTTCCTGATATAGACAAAAAACTACAGCCTACAGTATGGATTATACTACTACATAAAGAAAACAAAAGTCCTCGCAACTGGATCAATAAGCAGCATTACAATAAATGGGGAAGAAAGATTGACGTTTTCAGGGATTTCATTTTACTTGGATCCATAATCTATGCTTTTGGAAGCAGCAGTCAAGATCTCAGATGATGTATCACACTAGGCAAATCTGCCGCAAAAGACCTCTTTAAAGTGTTAAAGAGCAAAGATATCTTTGAAGACTAAGGTGAACCTTACCTAAGCCTTGGTATTTTCAATAGGCTCATATGCATATGAAGCCCGGACAATGAATAAGAAAGACTGCAGAAGAATCGGTGCATTTGTATTGCAGTGTTGGTAAAGAATATTGGAAATATCACGGACTGACAAAGGAATGAACACATCTCTCTTGGAAGAAGTACAGCCAGAATGCTCCTTAGAAGAGAGAATGGCCAGACTTCATTTCACGCACTTTGGTCATGTTGTCAGAGGGACTAGTACCTGGAGAAGGATATCATGCTTGGTAAAATAGAAGGTCAGTGAGAAAGGGGGAGACCCTCAAAGAGATGTATTGATTCTGTGGCTGCAAGGATGGGCTCAAGCATAGCAAAGATTGTGAGGATGACACAGGACTGGAGAATATTTTGTTCTGTTCTACAAAAGGTCACTATGAGGCAGAAGCAACTTGACAGCATCTAACCACAGCAGAAACCTATATTCCACTTTGATGAGGAATAAGTGATGTCAATGTGTCAAATATTTGGATGACATCTGTTGTTGTTGTTGTTATGTGCCATCGCATTGGATCCAACTCTTAGCGACCCCTCCTTGGGTTTCCAAGGCAGTATCACTACATAAGTAGACTGCCCCATCTTCCTTCCGAGGAGTGGCTGGTAGGTAAAGTGGTTTATGCTCATTTTCAGGCTTTCAGAAGATCTCTCCAGCAATTCAGAGAAATCAATTTCCTACTATAGTAGAAGTATTTTGGAAAAAGGAAAAATCTCAGTATGCTCATTGGTCTTAGGAGAAAAGGTATGGTGTGAATGGACTAGGGGGCCTTGGCAGCACTAATAGCAACATACCTCCAAGCTTCATCTCCAGTCTTAGTGTACCATTCTGAGAAATTCTCCAGGCAAGTGTATGTGCCCTTTTAACCTGCTTCATGTTTTGTCAGTTTTAGCTTTGGGGATAGTCTCTAGCTTATGGCACGGTTGAACCTTGTTCACCAGCCTGCCATGCTCTGTTGACCTTGGGACTTTCAACAAATTTGAATTAATGGCCTGCTGTGTGGTTTGGTAATATCGGAACTGTGAGTTTTCACTTGTTGACCTTGGGTTTGTCCGCCTCAGCAGCCAGCAGCTGCCTAGTGGAGAGATGCCTCTAGCTTCAGTAGGCCAGGAGCAAGAGGCAGAGCTGAAGGCCAAGGTCGAGGGGCTATCACACAGCCCTTAGAGCCTGGCACTTTGGACTCGGACTTCTAGCCTCTCGAACTGTAAGAGAATAAATTCCTGTTTGTTCAAACCATCCCATTTGTGGTATTTTCTTGTCAGAGCAGCACTAGGTAAGTAGAACACACTCTTATTACCCCCTTCCCTTATTCTATTTTGGTAGATGCTGTTTGGCATGTAATCAATCATTGTGCCTCGCTAGTATATTAACCCTGGGAGAGAGGGACTTCAGGGTTCCTCACTCATGGTGCAAAGTGGGACAAACTTGGATGTAATCATTACATCTTACTCTCTGACAGGAGTCTAATTTCGAGAAATCTTACCTGCTGATGATATTTGTTGTTCCACTTGGCCCAGTTCTGCTTAATCTGTGAGTAATAAATGCCTGTTGATCAACCCATTAGAGCAGTGTCTGTTCTGTGCCCTGCTACAAATGGTTCTTCACTGTGAGAACTTGTTAATTTGTTACATTGTAACATCCAAGTAGTATAGGGCATCATCAAAAACAAAGAAGAACCATACAAAATTCTATTAGAATGGTCTTGCAGAATTATTTTGTGCAAATTAAACATCAGATTCTCCTAGAATTCTTAACTATAAATTCAGCTCTTTACATGCCACATATTCACTATCTTACTTCCTATTTTCAAATGTATACATCAGTGGCAATCTTCATTAGATCAACTTTTCTGAGAATACTCAGTACTCGGAAACCCAAGGAGGGGTCGCTATGAGTTGGGTCTGAGTCGACGGCACATAACAACAACAACAACAACAGCTTTGTTGTTGTTATATGCCATCGAGTTGATTTTGACTCATAGCAACCCCTCCTTGGGTTTCCCAGGCAGTATCACTATGTAGGTAGATTGCCCAACCTTCCTTCCGAGGAGTGACTGGTAGGTTTGAACTGCTAGCCTTCTGGTTAGCAGTCAAATGCCTTAAGCACTATGCCACCAGAACTCCTTACCAGCAACAGTTTTAGTTACCTCAATTTTTGTCCATTTTTCAATTTGCATTCTTCTCTTATAGTCATTTATTGGTCTGATTTTATGAACAAAGACCTATTATGAAAAATTCTCTTTTAAAGTAAAAAGCCAATGCATTATAATTCCATTTAAAGGAAATTATAGCTGAGACTAATGTCAGTTGATAAAATGTATAAAGCGGTCCTCTTGAGCTTTGAGGACTGACTGAGACAAAATACAATGGAATGACCTGGGAAGATAGAATTATTCTGTATCATGGTAGGTAAGTGCTTTAGAGGAGTATGCCCTTTGTCACAATTATACAGCTAGTATCATTTCAAGGTATGTGATTTTTATCTCAAAAACAGTTATCATCATCATTGATGCTTTTGTCATCATCATTGATCAGGGAGTAGGAGCCAGAGATGAAAAATGAATGACAAAATGATGGTAGTGGTTGAAGCTGGGCCCTGTAGTACACAGGAGTTTACTATATTATTCCATTTCTTTGCATATTGTTCTGGTTACCCAATACCGCTCTGACAAGAATATGCCACAAAATGGGATGGCCTTAACAAACAGGAATTTATTCCTACGATTTGAAGGCTTTAAGTCCAAGTTCAAAATGCCAGGCTCCAGGGGCTGGATAAAAGTCCCTCAACCTTGGGGTCAGTTCTGCCTCCTTCTCCCAGTCCACTGGAGCTAGAATGTTTCTTTCTTTATTTATTTTTCCCCTCCAAATGATTTTGAGTATTGTTCCACATTGTTCTCCCTCTCTACCAAGGATCTCCTAAATAGATCCCCTTCCAAGTAGATGACAGTGGTAGCCGGGCACCATCTAGTTCTTCGGGTCTCAAAGTCGTATAGGCTGCAGATCAGATGGTATACCAGTCGCTAGGACTAATTGTTTCCGTGAATTTTGGTTTTCTTCATTCTTCTTTGCTCTGGACGAGGAGAGACCCATCGTTGCATCTAGATGGCAGCTTGCTAGCTTTTAAGATCTCAGTCGCTACTTGCCAAAGTAGGAGGTGGAACAATGT
>NW_006921743.1:2520186-2527118 GCF_000298275.1 Orycteropus afer afer
CTAAGGCACCTGACTGCTAACCAGAAGGCTGGCAGTTCAAACCCACCAGCCACTCCTCGGAAGGAAGATGGGGCAATCTACTTCTGTAGTGATACTTGCCAAGGAGGGGTCGCTATGAGTCGGGGCTGACTCGACGGCAAATAACAGCAACAGCAACACAGCAAGATAAATATTAGAAAATTACTTTTACAGGGTGAGTTTACTTGAATTAAGAGCATGAAAGTAATTCAAAATTGTGTATTAGCCAAGGTAAAAATCAAGAGTCATGAAGAGCTTATCCAATTAAATTTACCTTCTAAAGCATGAATTTTTCCTATGGTATTTTAAAAAGTGTAGTGAAGGATTCAAAATGGAGTCTCAACAGTAATCACCATGCTATTTCCCTCTAGCATCTTAGTGCTTGAAAAATTAGGTACAGCAGTTTGAATTAGGGATTGGTGCTCTGAACAGCTCACTGAGTCAGAGTGGACCAAACTCAGAGAAGTAGAATTAGAGGGGAGAAAGGTACAGGGGAAAAAAAATAAGACGATCTATCTTGCAGAGAGCTGACAGGCAGCTGAGAATGGCCATTGGAGACTTCCCTGGGGGAGTGATCACCAGGTGAGAATGGCCATCCCTGGGTTAAGGCAGAAGATACACCACACCACCATACCAGTGACCACACCAACATACCAATGATAACCCCAAAGATCTACCTTTAGCACCTGATTTTATCAGTAACTTGGGTCAGCTAAGTGCAAATGGGCATGCCCAGTGCCACTGAAACCTGAGCGGAGAGTCCATTGGTGCTGCAGGAGGGCGGGCCTGGGGAGGTGTTCCCGCAGTGGGTCACTGAGTAGGCCTGGGTCAGCTTAGTGGTACTCAGAGGCCTGTGCTTGACCTTATCAGTAATACTGGGACCATAGATTACTAGAAGGCACTCTCTCAACTCCAGTGCTGCTGAAACTGAGTGGCTCTTTGGTGCTGTGGGTGTATGGACCCACAGAGGAACTCCTGAGGCAGATTGTGGTCTGGGCTGGTTGGACCTGTGCCGCAGGTGGGTGGGGCCAGAGAGAGAATCCCCCGTGGTGGATTGTGGAGCCAGGAAGTAGTCTTGGGTTGGCTTTTTGGGACAGAGGGGCCTTAAGAGGGGGGTTTTTGTGTGTGTCTGAGCCTGGCAAAGTGGCGACCCCTTAACAACTGGAGTCTTTGCTAAAATTGAGCTGTGGGCCTATAAATAATAGTACAAAATCATTGGTAGCAACCTGCTCAAAGTCCTAGAAACTGCCCCTAACAACAGCGAGCTTTCCTTCTTCCACTCCTACCTTCTCCGCCAATAACTTCGCTCATCTAATAGAAATAAACACATTCAGCCAGCATAAAACCTCCCAGTTTGAACTTTAAACCCTCTTTATGACAAACAGAAACCCACATCCACATTCCACACAGTGATTCTACCATCACAAAAAAATCTGCAGAGCAACCCAGCATACCTGAATTAATAACTAAAAAATAAAAAAAGAAAATACACCATCTTCACTTTTTCCAAATATTAGACCATAAAACCAGAACAAAACAAATCAATACATAACCAACAGTTAAAAGCAACCTTAAAATGTCTAGGAAACAATAGGTAACCTCAAATCAAACAAACAACAACAACAACAAAAACAAGACAAGGCATTAGAAGCAAAATCACAAACAAAGGTCTCATTATACATGGAGGAAGAAGAGGCAATAGAATTATCTGAGAAGGAATTGAGAAGATATGTTTATAGAGCTTCACAGGAGCCTAAGGAAACCACAAACAGAAACAAAGAGAACACAGACAGTTCCCTGGAAGAACTCAGGAAAATCATTCAAGAACAAAATAATAAGATTAACACACAATCAGAACTCATACAATAACAGCAATTAGAAATCCAGAAGATGGATACCAAAATTACAGAATTACACAAACCAGTAGAAGCACAAAAGAGTAGGTTAGAACTGGCTGAAGAATGCATATCCCAACTAGAAGACAAATCCCTGAACACTAGCCTGTATGAAGAAATATCAGAACAAAGATTTGAAAGAAATGAAGAGAACCTAAGGGTTATATGGGATGACATGAAAAGAAACTGCATAAGACTCACTGGAGTTCCGGAACAAGAAGAGGTGGAAAAAAAAAAAAAAAAAAAAAACCACAGAAAATTGTGGAAGACTTAGTAACAGAAAACTTCCCCAAAACCATGAAAGAAGAAAAGATATTTGTACAAGAAGCTCATAGAACCCCACACAAGATAGATCCTAAAAGAAAAACACCAAGGCATGTTATAATAAACTCTCCAAAACCAAAGACAAACAAAAAATTTTGAGAACTGCCCAGGACAAAAGAAACATTACTTATAATAATCAAACAGTTAGGCTGAGCTCTAATTACTCAGCAGAAACTATGCAGGCAAGAAAGCAATGGGATGGCATATATAAAAAACTGAAGGAAAGAAAATTTCAACCAAGAATCCTATATCCAGCCAAATTATCTGTCAAATATGAAGGCAAAATCAAGACATTCTCAGACAAACAGAAACGAAGGGGTTTTGTGAAAACCAGACGAACCCTACAAGAAATGCTTAAGGAAGTTCTTCCAATAGAGAACCCACAACAGAGATCAACAAAATCAGAATACATGTCATAAACACTACAACCAAATCAGAAATAGAAACTCAAAAGAAGACCATAAAACACTGTGCTCTAAAAACAAAGGAAGTCAATCAGCACAAAACAACAGCAACTAACTTATTAGAGGGAATGAAACTTCTAGGTACAAACTTCCAAATGGAGAGGAAAACAGGACAATGTCTTCACAGTATGCACAGTTCAAAAATGCTGGGACAACTATATACTCCAAGGTAACTACAGAGAAAAGTAACAATCCCCCTAAGCAAATTCAGAAGGAAGGAAAACATATGGGTTTAATAAGCATAAAACCAATAATAAAGAAGAAAAGGGAGAAAGCATTAGCCAACAAACTGAACTCAGCACAGAAAAGTATATGGACCAAGGAAACACCAACAGCATGATAAAAATACACAATAGAATGACAGCAATCAATTCATTCCTATCACTAATTACACTCCATGTGAATGGACTAAATGCACCTATCAAGAGAAAGAGAGTGGCAGACTGGGTAAGAAAAGAAGACCCATTGATATGCTGCCTACAAGAGACCTACCTTAGACACAAAGATAAAAACAAATTTAAAGTTAAGGGATGGAAAAAAAAATATACCAAGCCAATGGAAACAAACAAACAAACAAAAGCAGGAGTGGAAATATTAATTTGTGACAAAATAGACATTAGGGTGAAAAACATCATAAGAGATAAAGAAGAACATTATATGATGCTGAAAGGGTCAATTGACAAAGAAGATGTTACAATAATAAATATTTATGCACCCAATGAATGTGCTTCAGAATAAGTGAAGCAAATATTAATTGAATTAAAAGGAATAATAGACAACTCTACAATAGTAGTAGGAGACTTTAACACACCTCTTTCAAAGAGGGACAGGTCAACTAGAAAAAACTCAACAAAGATACAGAAGAACTCAACAATACAATCAACCAACTCGATCTCATAGATATATACAGAGCATTTCACCCAACAAAAAGCCCAATTCACATTCTTCTCCAGTGCACATGGATCCTTCTCCAGAATAGACCGTATGTTAGGACATAAGACAAGCCTCAATAAATTAAAAATCATTGAAATACTACAAAGCATCTTCTTGGACCACAATCCTATAAAATTAGAAATTAATAATAGGAAGAGGAAGGAAAAAACATCAAACATATGAAAGCTGAACAATTCACTGCTAAAAAAACTACTGGGTAATTGTTGTTGTTGTTATTTGCCATTGAGTCGGCCCTGACTCCTAGCGACCCCTCCTTGGGTTTCTGAGGCAGTTATCACTACGGAAGTAGGATTGCCCAACTTTCCTTCTGAGGAGTGGCTGGTGTGTTTGAACCACCAGCCTCCTGGTTAGTAGAACATATAAAAACTGAAATAAAAAAATATTCCTAGAAACAAATGAGAATAAAGATACATCATACCAAAACCTATGGGACACAGCAAAAGCAGTACTCAGAGGACAGTTTATAGCAATAAATGCATACATCAAAAAAGAGGAAAGAAATAAGATCAACACTCTAAGTCATCAACTCCAACAACTAGAAATAGAACAACAAAAGAATCCAGCAGTATCTAGAAGCAAGGAAATAATAAAATCAGAACAGACATAAATGAAACAGAAAACAAAAAAACCATAGAGAAAATCAACAAAACAGAAAGCTAGTTCTTCAAAAAGATTAATAAAATTGATAAACCATTGGCAGAGCAAACAAAAGAAAATAAAGAGAAGATCCAAATCACAAGAATTGTAAGTGAAAATGGTGTCATCACAACAGAACCAACTGAAATAAAAAAGAGACTGACAGAATATTATGAAAAATTGTACTCCAACACATTTGAGAACCTAGAAGAGATGGATAAGTTTCTAGAATCACAAGACCTACCGAAACTACCCCACTCAGAGATAAAACACTTGAACAGACATATAACAAAAGAGGGAATTGAACAGGTCATAAAAAAACTTCCCACAAAGAAAAGCCCTGGCCCTGATGGCTTCCCTGGAGAATTTTATCAAATATTCAGAGAAGAGTTGACACCTATGCTACTCAAGCTATTCCAGAACATAGAAAAAGATGGAATACTCTCAAACCCATTTTATGAAGCAAGCATAACACTAATACCAAAACCAGGTAAAGACACCACTAGAAAGGGAAACTCTAGACCAATATCACTCATGAACATGAATGCAAAACTCTTTAACAAAATCCTAGCCAGCAGAATCCAACAACATTATCAAAAAGTGAGTACACCCAGATCAAGTGGGATTCATACCAGGTTTACAAAGGTGGTTCAACATCAGAAAAACAGTTAATGTAATCCACCATATAAACAAAACAAAAAGAAAGAACCATATGATTATATCAATTGACATGGAAAAAGCATTTGATAAAATCCAACATCTGTTCCTGTTCAGAACTCTCAGCACAATAGGGGATAGCAGAGAAATTCCTCAACCTAATAAAGGGGATATATGCAAAGCCAACAGCCAAAATCATATTAATGGAGAAATACTCAAGGCATTCCCCTTATGAACGGGAAGCGGACAGGGATGCTGTCTATCAACACTTCTATTTAACATTGTATTGAAAGTCCTGGCCAGGGCAATAGGGCAAGAAATTGAAATAAAAGACATACAAATTGGCAAAGACGAACTAAAACTATTTCTATTTGCGGATGATATGATCCTGTACATAGAAAACCCAAGGGATTCAATAAAAAAACAAAAACAAACAAACAAACAAACAAAAAAAAACTACTGGAATAGAGAGGTTCAGCAAAGTGGCAGGATACAAGGTCAACATACAAAAATCAGTTGGATTCCTCTACACCAACAAAGAGTCCTCTGATAAAGAAATAAGGCAAACAATACCATTTACTATAGCTACTAAAAAGATAAAATATCTAGGAATAAACCTCATTAGAGACACAAAAGACCTATACAAAGAAAACTATAAAACAAGAGACAACAAAGGCACTACATAAATGGAAGAACCTACCTTGTTCATGGATAGGTAGAGTGAATATTTTGAAAATGTCAATACTACCTAAAGCAATCTACACATTTAACACAATCCCAATCCAGATTCCAACAAAACTTTTTAAGGACATGGAAAAACCAATTGCTAATTTTGTATGGAAAGGAAAGAGAGCTCGGATAAGCAAAGAACTATTCCAGAAGAAAAACAAAGTGGGAGGTCACACACTCCCAGATCTTAAGGACTACTATACAGCCACAGTAGTCAAAACAGCATGGTATTGGTACAATGATAGACAGATAGACCAATGGAACAGAATCAAAAGTCCAGATATAGACCCATCCATCCATGGACAATTGATCTTTGACAAAGGTCCAAAACCCATTAAGTGGGGAAGAGACATCCTTTTTAACAAATGGTGCTGGCATAACTGGGTATCCACCTGTAGAAAAATGAAACAAGACCCACACCTTACCCCATACACAAAAACAAACTCAAGCTGGATCAAAGACTTAAATGTAAAACCCAAAACTATAAAATTTGTCAAAGATAAAATAGGGGCAAATCTGGGAGTCCTAATTTATGGCATAAATAGACTATCAAGCATAACCCAGAATGTGCAGGAAATAGAAGAGAAGCTTGATGACTGGGACCTGTTAAAAATTAAATTGACTTTGTCAAAAGGGTAAAAAGAGAACCTACAGATTGGGAGAAAATATTTGCCTACGACATATCTGATAAATGACTTATCTCCAAAATCTATAGAAAACTTCCACCCCTCAACACCAAAAAGACAAATAACCCAATTCACAAATGGGCAAAAGACTTGAACAGACACTTCACCAAAGAAGATGTACAGGCAGCCAACGAACACATGAGAAATTGCTCGTGATCAATAATCATTTGTTGTTGTTAGGTGCTGTCAAGTCGCTTCTGACTCATAGTGACCCCATGCACAGCAGAACGAAAAACTGCCCCATCCCGCGCTAGCTCCATAATCCTTGCTATACTTGAGCCCATTGTCACAGCCACCATGTCAATCCATCTCGTTGAAGGTCTTCCCCTCTTTCATCAACCCTCCACCTTACCAAGCATGACATCCTTCTCCAGGGAATGGTCCCTTCTGACAACATGACCAAAGTAGATGAGACAAAGTCTAGCCATCCTCGCTTTCAAGGAGCATCTTGGCTGCACTTCCTCCAGGACATATCTGTTAGTTCTTTTGGCAGTCCATGGTACCTTCAGCATTCTTTGCCAGCACCACAATTCAAAAGCATCAACTCTTCTTTGGTCTTCCTTATTCAT
>NW_006921743.1:2527660-2528816 GCF_000298275.1 Orycteropus afer afer
GGAATTCCCATTCTTCTCAATGTTATCCATAATTTATCATGATCCACACAATCAAATGCCTTTGCATAGTCAATAAAGCACAAGTAAACATCTTTCTGGTATTCTTTGCCTTAAGCCAAGACCCATCTGACAGCAGCTATGATATCCCTTATTCTACGTCCTCTTCTGAATCCAGCTTGCACCTCTGGAAGTTAGTTCTCTGTCAATATACTGTTGTAACGATTTTTTTGAATTATTTTCAGTAAGATCTTACTTGCGTGCGATATTAATGATATTGTTCTATAATTTCCACATTCTGTGGGATCACCTTTCTTTGAAATAGGTAAAATATGGATCTCTTCCAGTCAGTTGGCCAGGTAGCTGTCTTCCAAGAAATCTCTTGGCATAACCGAGTGAGTGCCTCCAATGCATCATCCGTTTGTTGAAATATCTCAATGGGTATTCCATCAATTCCTGGAGCCTTGTTCTTCCCCAATTCCTTCATTGCAGCTTTGACTTCCTCCTTCAGTACCATTGGTTCTAGATCATATGCCACTTCCTGATATGGATGAAGATCAACCAGTTCTTTTTGGTACAGTGATTCTGTATATTCCTGCCATCTTCTTTTGATGTTCCCTGCATCATTCAATGTTTTGCCCTTAGAATCTTTCAATATTCCAACTCGAGGCTTAAATGTTTTCCTCAATTCTTTCAGCTTGAGAAATGCCAAACATGTTCTTCCCTTTTGGTTTTCTAACTCCAGGTCTTTGCACATTTCATTAGTAATTGGCTTTGTCTTCTCGAGCTGCTCTTTGAACTCTTCAGTTCAATTCTTTTATCTTGTCATTTCTTCCATTTGTTTTAAGCACTCTCCACTCAAGGGCAAGTTTCAGAGTCTCTTCTGTTATCCATTTTGGTCTTCTTTTCTTTGGTTGTCTTTTTAGTGACCTCTTGCTTTCTTCATGGATGATGTTCTTGATGTCATCTCACAATGCATCTGGTTTCTGGTCATTGGTGTTCAATGCATCAAATCTATTCTTTAGATGGCCTCTAAATTCAGGAGGGATATATTCTAGATCATATTTTGGCTCTTGTGGACTTGTTTTAATTGTCTTTAACTTCAAGTTGAACTTCCATATGAGCAGTTGATGGTCTGTTCCACAATCAGCTCCTGGCC
>NW_006921743.1:2528996-2533252 GCF_000298275.1 Orycteropus afer afer
GTGATACTTCTTTGTTTCCAACTTTTGCATTCCAGTCACCAGTGATAATTAACACATCCTGATTGCAAGTTTGGTCAATTTCAGACTGCAGAAGTTGATAGAAATCTTCAATTTCCTCATCTTTGTCTTTGGTGGTTGGTGCATAAATTTGAATAATAGTCATATTAACAGGTCTTCCTTGTAGGCATATGGATATTATCCTATCACTGATGGCAGTGTACTTCAAGACAGATCTTGAAACATCCTTTGTGATGATGAATGCAACGCCATTTCTCTTTAAACTGTCATTCCTGGCATTGTAGTTCATATGGTTGTCTGCTTTAAAATGGCCCTAATCAGTCCATTTCAGCTCACTAATGCCTAGGATATCAATCTTTATGCATTCCATTTCCTTTTTGACAACTTCCAATTTTCCTAGATTCATATTTTGTACATTTCATGTTCCAATTATTAATGGACGTTTGCTGCTGCTTCTCCTCAATTTGAGTCATGCCACATCAGCAAATGGAGGTCTCGAAAGCTTTACCTTATCCATATGAGTACAGCTGATTTTACTCTGATAATACAGCTCTTTCCCAGTCCTACTTTGAGAGCCTTCTAAGCTAAGTGACTCATCTTCCTCCTCTGTATTGGATGATGTTTCTGGACTATTCATAAAGTTGTGCAGTAATGTATCAGTGTTTCTCTGCTATTCACAAGGTTTTTCCTGGCCAATTCTTTGAGAAGTGGATCGCCGCCTCCTTCTTCCTAGTCTGTCTCAGCCTGTAAGCCGGGCTGATACCTGTGCAACAGGTGCACCCCTCTGGGTTTGCAACACCAGTGGCACAGCCTCAAGACTCACAGCAACATGTCACCACAGCAGGACAAACCGAGAGACAAGTTTGTCTCCCTTAGCTGTTGGAAACCCCTCCATCCACCCTTACCTGGATCCCTGTGGCTGACTCCTTGATCTGTTCCAGTGCCCTTTGCCTTTTCTGTCCTCTCCCTGCCTTCCCGTCTCACTCCTTTTGGGGTGTGGCCTGGCTTCCCTCTCTTCACCTGGGTACCTGCAGCTGACTCCTCGATCTGTTCTGGTCCCCTTTGCCTATTTTTGTCCTCTCCCTGCTTCCCACCTCGCTGCCTGTTCTTAGGTCCCTGGAATCCGAACAAGAAACTTAGAACTTAGAGAGATGCAAATCAAAACAACAATGAGATATCATCTCACCCCAGCAATAATAGCAAAGTTTAACAGGTCAGAAAATAACAAATGCTGGTGAGGTTGCAGAGATATTGGAACTCTTATGCACTACTAGTGAGATTGTAAAATGGTACAACCATTGTGGCAAACGGTATGGCATTTCCTTAAAAAACTGAAAATAGAAGTACCATTTGACCCATTAATTCCATTACTAGGAATATATCCTAAAGAGGTGAGAGATAGTGCACAGACAGACATACATACACCTCTATTTATCGCAGCACAATTCACCATAGCAAAGAGATGGAAACAACCTAAATGCCCATCAATGGATGAGTGGATAACCTAATTATGGTACATGCACACAATGGAATACTATGCTACATTAAAGAACAATGAGAGATACGTGAATCATCTCACAACATGGATGAACCTGGAGGACATTATGCTGAGTGAAATAAGTCAGTCACAGAAAGACAAGAACTGTATGAGCCCATTACTGTAAAAAGACAGAGAAAGGTTTTCTTGGGAAAGGGAACTCACTTAGTAGGTTACTGGGATGGGGAGGGAATGGGAAGAGTAATTTTGAGCTAGTTGGGGCCTCATACTGATGTGGGTAAGGGGAGGGATATACGGAAAGGATCTGTAACCAACAAGATAACGTTAGGAAATGGGAGGACACCGAATTGTGCACATAAGAGATAGAGAACAGGTGCTAATAGCAACTAATGTGTTCACAATACTGCATTGCCATTAATACCAAACACAAGACTACAGATAAACACATAAACACCTGAGATGATCAGACGGGGCTCAATGAACAAAAGTATATGCTAGACCAAGAATAGATTCAGCTGAGGCTAATCCTGCAAACGTCCATTAATAATTGGAACATGAAATGTACAAAACACCAGTGATACAAAATACCTGCAGTCCTTAACAGAAACAATAGAAGACAGACACAGAGTAATCCCTCACAGACAACCAGACACTATGGGAGAGATATCCAATGGATCTACTGTCTTAGGACCATAGTACTGGAGGACACCAGACTCAATCGGCACAACAAAATACATAAAAGCCTTGCTCTACATCCTACATTGGTGAGTAGTGATTGGGGTCTTAAATGCTTTTAAGTGGCCATCTAAGATGTAGCTAATGGTCTCCTAGCATCGGAAGCAAAGAAGAACACACACACACAAACAAAAAGAACATAACAGCATTTGGAAGCAATCAGCCCTAGAACACGATGGCCCTCAAGACCAGAAGAACTGGATGGTGCCTTGCTACCAATGTCAACCACTCAGGAAAGGATCAAATCTGGAGATCCTGGATGGAGTGGGAGGAAAAACGTGGAACAAAATCTAAACACTCAATAATGACCAGAATTACTGGTCAGATGAAATCTGGTGAGACCCACAATACTATGGCCCTGGAATACATTCTGTACCTGGAATAAAACTCGCACCCAGGGGCTGGCTCTCAGCCCAATAGTTAACAAGACGTACATGCAGACCACTCAACCCAGGATGATGCACCCACATCCTCTATGGTAATACATCCCTTAGAGCTATAGACCACGGGACACCAGAGGACCAACGCTGAAACTGAGGAAATGCAGGTCAAACAGGAGAGTGTAAATATGAGGGGTACAGAGGCTATGGAGGGGGAGGAGACTGGGTTAGAGTTGGACATTGTAAATGGGGAATGAAACTAAATGTACATGTAACGTTGAATGTAAAACAAGCTCTTAAAAAAAAAAAAAAAAAAAAAAAAAGGTGCTGAGCAGGTACCAAATGAAAATTAATAAGACAGAATACTGCTTGGTGGTAGGGAGGCAGAAATAAAAGAAATGGTTACAAATAATAATAATAATAATAATAATAATAATAATAATAATAATAATAATAATAATAATAACAAGACAATATATATAACAAAACATTTGGGATGTGCATTTTTTTACATGTACAGTTCAGTGACATTAATTACTTTCCTCATTTTACACAATCATCACCACTAACTAATTAAAAAATTTTCTATCACCCTTAACAGATTCTCAGTGTTCCCATTGATCAGTCTTTCCTATTCCCTCACTCCTACACCTGGTAACCACTAACCAACTTTGGATTCTATACATTTATCTATTCTAGATATTTCATATAAGTGGGATCATATAACTGTTCTTTGTGACCTATCTCACTCAGCATAAGGTTTTCAAAGTTTATACAAGTTGTAATATGTCTCAGAACTTCATTTCTCTTTATGGCTGAATAATAATATATTGTTTGGATATACCACATGTTGTTTACCCATTCATCTGTTGATGAACAGTTCTGTTGTTTCCACTTTTGGCTATTGTGAATAATGCTCCACTGAACACTGGTGTAAACAAATCTGAGTTCCTGCTTTCCATTGGTTGTGATATTTACAAATATAAACAGTAATTCTATTTTTAAATTTTGAAGAACTGACAAATGGTTTCCCACAACAGCTGTTTCATTTTACATTTCCACCAGCAATGGATGAGTGTTCCAATTTCCTACATCCTCATCAACACTTGTTATTTTCTGATTCTGGTAATAGTCACCCTAGTGGGTGTTAAGTACAACATTTGGTCTTAAAATGATTTCACTAAAGCTGTATAACCTAGTTTAGTTATTTAGTTTGGCATTTTATAAAAGATACTAACCTCACAATCATTTGGGAAAAAAATTCTACCTCTCAATCATTTTGTCACTGTGTTTAACATGAATTTTACATATAAATAACCAAACTCACTGCCATCTAGTTGATTCCAACTCATAGCAATTCCTCCTTGGGTTTCTGAGGCAGTAGCTCTATGGAAGTAGATTGCCCAGCCTTCCTTCTGAGGAGTGGCTGGTGGGTTTGAACCACCAGCCTTCTAGTTAGCAACCAAATGTCTTAGGCACTATGCCACCAGAGCTCCCAAAATTTACATATAGTAATTAGTATTATACTATTTGGTTTTCAGTACATAGTAAATTAAAATATTTATCCTGCTGACCTAAAAGTAATATTTTAGATACTTTTTCTTTACCATCTATTATTTTTATTT
>NW_006921743.1:2533632-2544448 GCF_000298275.1 Orycteropus afer afer
GGAGGGTCGACGAAAGAGGGGGAGGCCTTCAACGAGATGGATTGATATGGTGGCTGCAATGATGAGCTCAAGTATAGCAGGGATTGTGGGGCTGGCGCGGGATAGGGCACTGTTTCGTTCTGCTGTGCATGGGGTTGCTATGAGTCAAAAACGACTCGACGGCACTTAACAACAACAACAACAACATTGGTCTTGGAAGGCAATTCCCCACAATTTAATAGCTGTCTTCCCATTTCCTCCCTGTACTTCCCTCCCAAGCACTTCCGCCCCTGGAGCTGTCTCCCTGTGCAAACACTGCCCTACTGTTCTCCCATGATTGATCACTCCAAGGAGTGTATCTACCTGATGTATATGTTCACCCTATTGCCTGTCTATTATTTGACTAGAAGCCACAGGATTGAGTTCAATTCCAGACCTGAAGGGTGGCTACGAGCTGTAGTCTCAGGGGTCTCACCAGTCTTTTTCAGACTAGCAAACCTCTTCCTTTTTTTATGATTTCGAGTTTTGTTTCATATCGTTCTCTACTCTATGCAGGACCTCTTGCATAGATCCTTCTCTGTGTGGTTGACAGTGGTAGCTGGTAACCATCTAGTTCTTCTGGTCATATAGGCTGAGCATTGCATGGTCTTTCAGTCCCTTGGACTAATTGCTTCCTTATGTCTTTGATTTTCTTCATTCTTCTTTGCTCTGAATGAGGACACACCTATCAATGCACCTAAATGGCCACTTATAAGCTTTTAATAAGTACCATTTTTATATTTTATAAGTACCATTTGGTACTCACCAAAATAAGATGTAGAACAATGTTTTTGTATGGTATGTTATGCCAATTGAGCTTGATGACCCAAGCACATAGGTCCAACTACTTACTCCCTCTGGGTAGCTGGCTGTGGTCAAGAAGCCACCACAATCTTGCCCCTTGTCAGCTCTACCATATACTTGGATATTCTTACAGAACATACAAATAGTTTGGGTAAGTAGTGTGTTTGTAGAAATCTGCCCATTTCTTCTAGGTTTTTAAATTTGGTTGAGTATAGTTCTTCATAATATCCTGATATTATTCTTTTTATTTCTGTTGGTTCTGTTGTGATGTCACTGTTTTAATTTCTTATTTGTGTTATTTGCATCTTCTTCTTTTCCTTTGTTAAGTTTGCCAGTGGTTTATCAATTTTATTAATCTTTTCAAAGAACTAGTCTTTTTACTCTGGTAGCGTAGTGCCCAAGGCACTTGACTGCTAACCAGAAGGCTGGCAGTTCAAACCCACCAGCCACTCCTCAGAAGGAAGATGGGGCAATCTACTTCTGTAGTGATACTGCCTTGGAAACCCAAGGAGGGGTCGCTATGAGTCGGGTCTGACTCGATGGCACATAACAACAACAATAGTCTTTCTATTTCCTGTTTCATTTATTTCTGCTTGAACTTTTATTATTTCTTTCTTCTTGTGAATGTAGGCTTTTAAAAATTTTTTTTTGCTGCTGTTTTTCTAATTGTTGGAGATATTGGGAGAAGATGTTGATGTTGGCTCTTCTTTTTTGATGTGTGCATTTGTTGCTGCAAATTGCCCTCTGATCACTGCTTTTGCTGTATCCCAAAGATTTTGATGTGTTGTGTTTTCATTTTATTTGATTCAAGAAATTTTTAAATTTCATTTTTGTTTCTTCTATCATGCAGTTACTTTTAAGGAGGGTGTTATTCAATTTCCATGCATTTGCTCTTTTTTCATTGGTTTTCCTAGTGTTTATTTCTAATTTTATAGCACTGTGATCTTGTAGTATCTCACTGTTTTCAAATTCATTGAGGCTTGCTTTGTGGCCTAACATATGGTCAGTCATGGAGAATGTTCCGTGTGTGTTGGGAAAGAATATGTATTTTGCTGATGTTGGGTGAAGTGCTGTGTAGATGTCTATAAGGTCAAGTTGGTTGATAATATTGTTTAGTTCTTCTGCATCTTTGTTGAGCTTCTTTCCAATTGTTCTATCTTATTGAAAAGTGGTGTATTATAGTCTACTATTACTGTGGATTCATCTCTTTGTCTTTTCAATTCTGTTAAAGTATGATTTATAGATTTGGGGGCTCTTTCATTGGGTACATAGCTATTTATTATGGTTATGTCCTGTTCTTCAATTGATCATTTAATCATATAATGTCCTTCCTTTTCACTTATGGTGGTTTTTGTCTTAAAGTCAATTTTATCTGAAATTAATATTGCCACTCCTGCCTTTTTTTTGGTTGCCATTTGCTTGGTATATCTTTTTCCAACCTTTGATTTTTAGTCTATTTTTGTCTTTGTGTCTATGGTGAGTCTCTTGTAGACAGCATATTGGTAGGTCAAGTTTTCTTATCCAGTCTGCAACTCTCCATCTCTTGAGTGATGCATTTAATCCATTTACATTCAGTGTAATTAATGACAAGTATGAAGTCATTCATGTCATTTTGTTATTTATTTTTTTTTTTGTGGTGTTGCTGATTTTTTTGTTCCATATAATTTTATGTTCTTCACTCATTATGTTTATGAGCTGTGTCATTGTCTCCTTCATTGCTGTTGTTTTCGTATTTGCTAAATATTTGCACTTGTCCTCTTTTTTGATGTGAAGGTTTATTATTTTTCTTTGATGTTACCCCATACTTTATAATCATCTTCCCAAGTTTAAAGCAATCTGTTCTATATTCCAATTGTCTTGACTTCCTCACCCTTTAGAAGTTCTGTAACTGCACTACTTATTCCCTCTTTTTGATTTGCAGTTGTCCTCATTTGTACTCAATTGATGTCTCTGTTTCCCTGTTTATAGTCTTGTAAGCTTTGGATATCTCTATAATTAGGTTGGTTTCTGGGCTATGTCATCATGTGTTTTAATCATCACTAGTTGTTTGCTGTTGTTGGTTCTCTGTCCAAAGGACTTCCTTTAACATCTTTTGTAAGGTTGGTCTTGTTTTAACAAATTCCTTTATTTTCTGCCTATCTGGAAATCTCCTAATGTCACTCTCATATTTTATAAACAATTTTGCAGAGTATATAATTATTTTTTGGATTTTTTTTTCTTTCAGGTTATATATATCATCACCTTGGCTTCTCGTCTGCATGGTTTCTGGTGAGAAATCAGAGCTTAGTCTTATTGGTTGCCCTTTGTAGGTAACTTTTCATTTTTCCCTTGCTGCTTTCAGGATTCATTTTTTTTTTTGTCTTTGGTTTAGGTGATTTTGATTATGGTGTATGTCTTGGTGATTTTCTTTTGGGATCTATCCTGTTTGGGGATTGTTGAACTTCTTAAATGGATATATTCTCCTCTTTTGATATATTAGGGAAATTCTCTTTCAACAAATATTCAGTAATTTTCTCTGTGGTTTTATCTGTCTCTTCTTCTGGCATTCCAATTGTTGTTGTTGTTGTTGTTATGTGCTGTAGAGTCGGACCTGACTCATAGCGACCCCTCCTTAAGTTTCTGAGGCAGTATCACTACAGATGTAGATTGCCCCATCTTCCTCCCAAGGCATTCCAGTTACACATAGTTTATTCCATTTGATAGTATTCCATGTAAATCTTATGCTTTCTTCATGATGTTTTGATCTTTTGTTTGATTGATCCCTTAACAAGGTAGTATTGAGGTATTTTTCTTCAATCTCATTAATTCTATCTTCCATTGATTTGATTCTAATCCTTTGGCCATTTATATTATTTTCTTCATGGCTTACTATCTAGCATCTTTGCTGATTGTTCTACTGGTAACTTTGGGGCAGTCCTGTGGTTTATGAAGACTTGAGCAGCTTCCATGCTGCAGGTACACTTTGAGACCCAGTCTACCTGGTGGGAAAGGGTAGCATACAGGAAATGAGATAGGTTCAAAAACTAGAAAATATCCCCTAAAACAAACCTTTGAGTCAATTGTGACTCAAAGCAACCCCCATTAGGGGTCAAGAAGGCACTAAGAAATAGCAGACTTCATGAAGGGGTGGTGCTGACTCAAGTACCTTTAATAGTAAAAAGCCCAAGAATGGCTGCCAGGATTCAGGTACTGGCTTAGGGAGGTCAGCTGAACCACACAAAAACCAAGTGGGATCCCCTTACACATGAGTTTATTTTGCTGTCCTAACTTGTTCCTCAGGCTCCTTGATGACTGTAAGAAGTGTGGCTGGCTCAGCACAAATCTGTCTGCATTATTGATAAAACTTATATCCCACTTTGATAAGAATTCCATGGTATAACTCAGTTGTCAAATGTTTGAATGACATTTCTGGTCTAGAAGTTCTCAGTCCACACATTTCAAGGAGATAATTTACAGAGTTCTAACCACAGTTTATTTATTTTTTTCTTGGAGATCTTTACCTGTGGTCAGTAGTACCCTGTGACTATTTCTGCTTGACCTGTACATGAGGCATAGTCAGCCTTTGACCCTGAGTTAGGTTAGGCATTTCACTTGGTGTCAAGAGAACAGGACTTATGTTGTGTCTAACATTAAATCATGTCCTAGGAAGGATATGAATATAGAATTGGAGTTTATTGCAGGTTTCAAACTGCTGTAAGGAAATTGCTGTTAGATGTGTATGAAAGTTAATGGATTACACAATTAGTAGAAACTGAAATGTCATAGCAGAGGTCTGTGAGAAGCTGGTAGGATAATGACAGAACAATATTGATGATTACTTTTCCTTCTTTCCTCATCATTTTCACACTATTTATTTTCTGGTGATGAAGACTTGACTTAAGTTGAAGATAGCACCAAACATATATATATCATATATGTATATATATAAAATAATGAGTGAATATGGATTCTGAGATTGTTGACAATTTCACTCCTTGTAAAGTACTTCAGAGAAAACTTAGCCTGTGGAATATTTTTATTTTCACTTTAGAAGAAGTGCAAATTTTGAAAGGTGCTACCTATTTCACACTGGCAGTCATAAAAAGACACCTGGTGTGTGAGTAAAATTTGTGCCTATGGAGAGAGTGTTCCTGTGGAGTGCAAATGAGTGAAGCATTCCACTGGTAACTGAAAGGATGGAACTTCGGACCCACCCAGAGGAGGCTCAGAACAAAGATCTAGTCATCTTCCTCTGAAAAAAATCTGCCATTGAAAAGCACATTTCTACTCTGACACACAGGGAATCACCATACATCAGAGTTGTCTCAAAGGCAGCTGGAGAGAAAACACAGGGCACTGGACTGTCTGTTAGGAATTTCCTACTGTGAACTGCACACTTAGAGCAGATCACAGGTAAATTTTGGCAATGCCTACCAACTCTGAGGTAGCCTGATAGTCTAAGTTGGCAGGCAAAGTGGGTTCTGCTCATGTTCAGGCTTTCGAAAGACCTCTCAAGTGATTCAAACACCTACTCATCAAAATCCTACTACAGAAGGAGTATTTTAGAAAAAGGAAAAATTTAAGTAGGCTCATTGGTCATATTGGGAGAAAGGGTGTGATGCAGGTAGTATAGGAAGCAGGGCAGCACTAATACCAACCTTCCTCTAAGCTTCATCTCCAGTCCTATCCTAATCTCCCCTTCTGAGGACTTTTCCCAATAAGTATACATGCACAATTATATTGCATCTAGCAGCTCATTTTCATAACTTCCTGAAAACCTATAGGAAATATTTGTAAGTTTCAGTTTTGTTTATAAAGAGTGTGCTTTCTTCTGATCAAGGCATAGATGAACTGGTCAGAAAAAAATCACACTGTGACTTTGTTGCATTGCTAATCATAAACACACTTTAACAGACAACACTGCATTTCTTTGTTATTTGAATGTTTCCTTGCCTTCAGCTGGGTGCCCAGGTGTGCTGTATTATAATCATTTCTACTATCTTCATACCTGTAAACAGGGATAACATCTAGTACACCCAGTATTTGTCTTAGGGGGAAATGATTGCCTACTGAGATACCCCAAATATTTCTTATTTTATCTTATTCAACAATGCAGGAAACATCACAGAAAGATGGAAGGAATGCATGGAGTGACTGTACCAAAAAGAACTGGTCGATGTTCAACCATTTTGGGAAATAGTAAATGATCCTGATTCAAATCATGGTGTTTTTAATCACCTCATATGCATGTGAGAGCTGGACAATGTATAAGGAAGACTGAAGAAGAGTTGATGCTTTTGAGTTGTAGTATTGGCAAAGAATACTTAAAGTACCATGGACTGCTAGAAGAACTAACAAATCTGTCCTGGAAGAAGTGCTGCCAGAATGCTCCTTGGAATTGAGAATGGTCAGAGTTCATTTGACTTACTTTGGTCCTGTTGTGAGAAAGGACCATTTCATGGAGAAGGATATCATGCTTGGTAAAGTGGAAGGTCAGTGAAAAAGTCCATCAAAGAGATGGCTGACACAGTGACTGCAATGATGGGTTCAGGTATAGCAAGTATTGTGAAGCTGGCACAGGGGCAGTGATTTGTTTTGTGGTACATAAGGTTGCTATGAGTCGGAGTTGACTCAATGGAACCTAACAGCAACAACAGATGATCAAGTGCTAATGGTATTGAAGGGAGCCATCCAAGCTACATTGAAGGTATTGGTGAAAAACAAGGCTCCAGAAACTGATAGTATTCTGTTTTGGTTATTGCTTGAACAATTCTCTTAGAAAGATCAGCATAAGGCCAGTCCCCATGAGACAGGTTAAAGATGTCCCAAATGTCCAAACAACCATGCCACTCCATCATTTCAGACATTAACTCCTCCTCCTCCTCTCAGTAATCTTCCTCATCTTAGGGTTCTGTATTTCATTGTAATGCCTCACAGAACTTACAGAGACCCAAGGGATTGTCTCACATAGTGGTGGTGGAGGCTGGCAGGCTGGCAAGTCCCAGGTCTGTGAGTATGTCTGGAGGATCTTCCCAACTCTCGGGGTTTGATGAACCTCGATCAGCAGATCAGTTGATGGCTGCTGTTCCAAATCCAGGGGTGAGAAGATGATGGGCCAAAACACAGAATCAGAAGACTAGGAGGGTAAACCTTCCCAAGAGATTCATAGGTATACCCTCAAGGAAGCTAAGGGTGGTGATTTGAGTTATACCCTCCAGCAAGGCAGGATCAAGATATATCTCACCTGTGTTGCTCCAACAGAAATAACCCAAGTGGATGGCTTTAACAATCAGCAGCTACTCAGTTGCTCATGGCAAATCCCACCACAGAGCCAATTGCCAGTCATCATAGGGAATGACTACTACCAGCTGCCCAGCCAAGCTGACATCCGACCTTAACTACCACACCACCCCAAACAGGCATGGGTAACAGGATTTATAATACATCACAAAATGGAGAACAATGGCTAGAAGGGTCACATCAAGCAATTCACCACAGTTACCTAGTTCTGCTCTAACAGAAATACCACAAATGGGATGCCTTTAAAAAACAGGAGTTTATTCTCTTAAGGTTTGGAGGCTAGAAGTCCAAGTTCAAAGTGCCAGGCTCTAGGGTGTGGGTGAAAGCCCCTCAATTGGCTTCAGCTCTGCCTCTTGCTCCTGGCCCTTTGAAGCTAGAGGCATCTTTTCACTCAGGCAGCTGCTGGCTACTGATGCTGACAAACCTGGGTCAACAAGTGACAATGCACAGTCCTGATATTACCAAACCACAAGCCATTGATTCAAGTCCATTGAAAGTCCCAAGATCAGCAGAGCATGGCAGGCTGCCGAATAACTGCTCAGCTACATGCAGGGTTGAGGGCGCCATAAGCTGGAGACCTTCCTCAAAGTTGCTTATATACTGGAAGCAGACCACATCCCTAAAGCAGCTACTCAGCTGCTCCAATAGATTCCACCATGGAGTTAATACCAATCTCACCATGGGGAGTAACTACATCGAGCTGCCCAGCCACTCAACCATGCCCTGCCAAGTTGACACACAAACATAATTACCACAAATACCAATTGAGATGTTTCAACAAATAAATGAAATGCTGGAAATGTTCACTCTTGTATGCCATAAAATTTAGAAGACAGGCCCCTGGTACCTACATAACCACAACTATATTTGTGCCAATTCTAAATAAAGGCAATCTACCAGAGTGTAGAAATCATTTAACAATATCATTAATATCACAAGCAAGGAAAATTTTGATAAAGATAATCCAAAAATGTTTACAGTCTTTGAGGACATTATGCTAGCAAAATAACTCAGTCACAGAAGGACATAAATTGTATCAGTCCACTGTTGTAAAAAGTCAAGGAAAGAGTTACATAAGGAAGGAAACTTTCTTTGTTGGTTACCAGGGATGAGAAAGGAGGGGAGGAAAAATTGCTAGATAGGTAAGAGACAAGGATTGATTTGAGTGAAGGGAAAGACAATATACTAAGCAAGTGACCAACACAATACCACTAAGGAAAAGGAAGACACAGATAAGTGCATAAGAGGTACAGACAACAAAGATAAATACTTCTACATACACAATGCTGTATTATCAGTAATAACAAATATTAATCTACAGGTGAGTACATTGGTAGACAAGCTGAATGATCATATATGTTTAGGAAAAAGGGTATATACCCATGGCCATACATAACTTTGGCAGATGATATTTCTACATGTGTATTTGTATGTGCTATAAGAACATCCACATATATAATAGAGCTAATGGGGCAAAGCTATGATAAGTTCTTAGCCATGGCCAAACACCCTGAGAGAGTTAGTCACTGTGCCTATGGGTTTGGGACCATGATGACAGGGACCTTAGCTGAATTGGTACAACAAAATACACAAAAATCTTATTCTACATCCTCTTTTGGTGAGTAGTGATAGGGGTCTTAAAAGCTTGCAAGCAGCCACTTAAGATGCAACATCTGGTCTCTCCTCATTTGGAGCAAAGAAAAAATGAATAACCAAAGACACGTAGAAACAATTAGTCCAAGGGACTAGTGGACCATGCAATTCTCAGCCTACATGACCATGAGACCAGAAGAACTACATGGTGCCCTGCTACCATTGTCAACCAGTCAGAAAGGGATCAAAAGAGGAGATCCAGGATAAAGTGGGAGAAAAATGTGGCATAATACTCAAAATCATAAAACAACTGGGTTTACTGGTATGATAGACTATGACTATGGCCCTTAGTCACTCTTCAGACCTTGAATTGAACTCACTGCTGCAGCTTCCTCCCAAACAATATACAGGCATATAAGGTGAACATCAGGTATGTATATTCATTAGAATAAACAACCATGGGAGGTCAGAAGGGCAGTATTTGCATATTGTGATAGATCAGCTGGCAGGAATGCATAAGAAAGAAAGATACAGGGAAAAAATAATCACAAGGAGGAAGTGGGAAGGAAAATGTTATATTATGAGGATAGAAATCAATGTCCAGAAACAAAATGTGTATGAAGTGTTGCATGGAAAATAAATTCACTCTCTATACTTTCACCAAAACCACAATTAAAAAAAAAAAGGGGGGATGGGTGGAGAGAAAACATTTCCAGTACTACATCTGCAAGGAACTGCCAGAAATTCAAGGTGGATTCAGAAGAGGAATGAGGAATATCATTGCTGATATCAGATGGATCTTCTCTAAAAGCAGAGAATACCAGAAAAAATTTTTACCTGCGTTTTACTGACTATGCAAAGGCATCCAACTTATGGATCATGACAAATTATGGATAACATTGTGAAGAACTGGAACTTCAGAGCACTTTAATTGTGTTCATGATGAACCTGTACATAGACCATGATGCAGCAATTTGAACAAAACAGAAGTATATTGTGTGGTTTAAAATCAGGAAGGGTATGAGCCAGGTTCTATCTTTTCACCATGTTCTCCAACTTGTATGCTGAAAAATGATCTGAGAAGCTGAACTATATGAAGAAGAACACAGCATCAGGGTTGGAAGAACACTCATTAACAATCTGCTATATGCAGAAGGCACCACCTTGCTTGCTGAAAGTGAAGAAAATTTGAAGAACCTACTGATGAAGATCTAAGACTACAGCCTTCATTATGGATTATACCTGAACATAAAAAAAAAAAAAAAAAAAAAATCCTCCCAAGTGGACATAAGAAACATCATGCTAAACAGAGAAAAGATTGAAGTTGTCAGGGATTTCATTTACTTTGATCCACAATCAATGCTCATGCAAGCAGCAGTCATGAAACCAAACAACTTGTTGCATTGGGGAACTATGCTGCAAAAGACCTTAAAGTGTTAAAAAGCAAGTGCAGAAGAGTGCAAAAAAAAAAAAAAAAAGGCATTTGGAAGCAATCAGCCCAAGGACACGATGGCCCTGGAGACCAGAAGAACTAGATGGCGCCCAGCTACCAATGCCAGCCACTCAGGAAAGGATCAAACCTGGAGATCCTGGATAGAATGGGAGGGAAAACATGGAACAAAATATAAAAACTCAATAATGACCAGAATTACTGGTCAGATGGAGTCTGGTGAGACACCCATTACTATGGCCCTGGGATACATTCGGGGCCTGGAATAAAACTCACTGCCAGGGGCTGGCTCTCAACCCAATAGTAAACAAGATGTACATGCAGAATACTCAACCCAGGGTGACACACCCACATACTCTGTGAAAATGCATCCCTCGGAGCAATCGACCATGGGGCACCAGAGGGGCAACATTCACACAGAGGAAATGCAGGACACACAGGTGTGCATAACTATGAGGGGCATGGGGCGGGAGGAGGGGGGTTACTAGGCAGGGAGGGGAGGAGACTGGGTTAGGGTTGGGGATGGTAAATGGGGAGTGAAAATAAATGTACATGTAATGTTGAATGTAAAACAAACTGTTTTGAGGCGGGGCAAGATGGCGGACTAGGCAGAAGGATTGCACAGACCCTCTTCAACAAAGAAAAGGGAAACCAATTAACACAGACACAGAA
>NW_006921743.1:2555753-2556363 GCF_000298275.1 Orycteropus afer afer
AATGACATGAGACAAAGTATATGTGAACTGTTGTATGAAAAGTGAATTTACTCTGTAAATCTTCACCCAAATCCTAATAAAAAAAAAAAAAAAAAAAAAAAAAACTGTTTTGTCAACTTGCACCTAAACACAATAAAAAAAAAAGTGTTAAAAGGAAAATTGTCATGATGAGGAATAAGTTGCATCTATTACAGGAAAGAAAGATGGGGCAATCTACTTCCACAGTGATACTGCCTCAGAAACCCAAGGAGGGGTCGCTATGGGTCGGGTCCGACTTGACGGCACATAACAACAACAACAACATTACAGGTCATGGCATTTATTTGTTACTTTTATTGTGGTAAAAACATACTCAATAAGACTTTCGCCAACATGACAACTTCCACATTTACAGCTCAGGAATATTGATGATATTTTTCATGTTATGCCACCATTATTGCTATCTTTTTCCAAAACATAAACTCAATGCTCCGCAAACAAAAACCTTCCCTTTCCTCCTCCCTCCTACTGCTGACAACCACTAATAATCTTTGGTATATATATATATATATGTATATATATATATATATATGTATATGTATATATGTATATATATTTATATATACATATT
>NW_006921743.1:2556928-2585322 GCF_000298275.1 Orycteropus afer afer
CTAAGACACTTGCCTGCTAACCAGACAGCTGGTGGTTCAAACCCACCAGCCACTCCTCGGAAGGAAGGTGGGGCAATCCTACTTCCGTAGTGATATACTGCCTCGGAAACCCAAGGAGGGGTCACTATGAGTCGGGTTTGACTCGACGGCACATAACAACAACATGTATCACAGTTTGTTTATGCATTCTTGGGTTCATGGGCACTTAGGCTGTTTCCATCTCTTTGTAAATAGTGCCACAATTAACATGGGTGTGCATAGATATATTTGTGTCCTGTCTCTCACTTCTTTAGGATATATACCTAGTAATGGGATTGCTGGGTCAAATGGTATTTCCATTTCCAACTTTTTAAGGAATCACAATACTGATTTCCACAGTGATTTTATCCTTTTATAGTTCCACCAGCAGTGTATGAGAGTCCCACTCTCTCCACATTCTGGCCAGCATTTATTTTCTATCTTGTTGAACTTTGCTATGAATGCTGGTGTGAAATATTATCTCATGGTTGTTTTGATTTGCAACTCTGTAATGGCTAATGATCATGAATATTTCTTCATGTGTTTGCTGGCTGCCTGAATATTTTCTTTGGTGAAATTTCTGTTCAACCCAGTCTGTGGGCCCTGACAGCCTGGGTGCCCTGCTCTACCCTTCCAGTTTTTGTTTGTTTGCTTTTAAATAATTCTTTTTCTTTCTTTTTTTAAAAACCCCTTTTATCGTGATAAAAAGCATGCTAACAAGACATTGGTGAACATAACAACTTCCACATTTTCAGCTCAGGGACATTGATGGCATTTTTCATGTTGTACCACCATTATTTCTATCCTTTTCTAAAATATTCTACCACCACAATATTCTACCAAACTCAACCTTTCCTTCACTTTTTACAATAGTGGACTAACACAATATATGTTCTTCTGTGATTGACTTATTTCACTCAGCAGAATGTCCTCCAAGTTCGTCCACAATATGAGGTGTTTTGCACATGCTGTCTGTTCATATCTCTGCCTATATTTTAAGCTGGATAGTTTGTCTTTTTAATGGTGATGTATTGGAGTTTTCTATAAATTTTATAGATAAACCTTTTGTCAGATATATCATGGTCAAATATTTTTTTCCCATTCTGTAGTTTACTTTTTTGGAGAAATCTTTTGATGCACAGGAGAATTTAATTTTTAGAAGGTCATAAGTGCCTAAGGCATTTGACTGCTAACCAGAAGGCTGGTGGTTCAAATCCATCAGCCACTCCTTGGAAGGAAGGTTGGGCAATTTACTTCTGTAGTGATACTGCCTTGGAAACCCAAGGATGGGTCACTATGAGTTGGATCCAACTTGACGGCAGTGAGTAATCATCTAGTTTATTTTCTGCTGTTTGTGCACCTTGGGATATGCTTAATAGTCTATTTTTTTCCATAAATTAAGGCCCAAAATATTGCCCTATTTTTTTTTTTTTTTTTTTTAATGAACTGTTATAGCTTTGGGTTTCACATTTCAGTCTTTGATCCATGTGGAGTTTGTTTTTGTATATGGTGTGAAGTATGGATCTAGTTTCATTTTTCTGCAAATTGATGTCTAGTATTGCCATCACCATTTGTGAAACAGACTAATTCTTCCCCATTGAATGGATTTCAGCCCTTGTCAAAGATCAGCAGACCATAGGTAGATGGATCTATTTCTGGGTCCTCAATTCTGTTTCACTGGTCAATGTGTCTATTATTGTATCAATACTAGACCATTTTGACAATTGGAGCTTTATAGTAGATTTTGAGATCTGGAAGTGTGAGATCTCCTACTTTGTTCTTCCTTTTCAGTAGTGTTTTTCTTATCCAAGGTCTCTTTCCTTTCCGTATAAAATTAGTGATTGGTTTTTCCATGTCTTTAAAGAATGTTGATGAAATCTGGATTGGGATTGCACTGAATGTATATATTGCTTTGGGTAGTACTGACCTTTTCAAAATGTTCAATCTTCCTATCTAGGAGCATGATATATTCTTCCATTTATGTCGTTCTTTTACGGTTTGTTGAATAGTGTTTTTTAATTTTCTTTCTATAGGTCTTTAGGTTCTTAGTAAGATTTATTCCCAAATATTTTATCTTTTTGGCAGCTAGTGTAACTGATATTGATTCCCTTATTTCCTTTTCAGAGACCTCTTTGCTGGTTTAGAGGAAGCCAGCTGTCTTTTGTAGGTTGATATTGTATCCTACCACTATTCTAAATCTTTCCATAAGTTATAGCAGTTTTTTTGCTGAGTCTATTGGTTTTTTTATGTATGGGATCATATTACCTGCAAATAGGGATAGTTTGACATTTTCCTTACCAATTTGGATGACTTTGATTTCCCTTTCTTGTCTTATTACCCTGGCTAGAACTTCTAATCATTGTTTGAATAGAATTGGAGATAGAGGGCATCCTTGTCTTGTTCCTCTTTGCAAGGGGAAGGATTTCAGTCTCTCTCCATTGAAAATAATTTTGACTGCTGGTTTTACATTTATGCCCTGTATTATAATGAGGAATTTCCCTCCTATTCCTATTTTTCAGAGATTTTTTTTTTTTTTCAAATCAGGAATGGGTGTTGGATTTTATCAAATGCTTTTTCTGCATGTATTGTTATGATCATGTGATTTTTTTCCTTTATTTTATTGATGTGATGGATTATATTGATTGTTGTTCTATTGTTGAACCATCCTTGCATACCTGGTATAAATTCTACTTAGTCATGATATATTATTTTTTTGATATGCTGTTGGAGTCTATTGGGTAGGATTTTGTTGAAGATTTTTGCATCTATATTCATGAGGGATATTGGTCTGTAGTTTTCCTGTCTAGTAGTGTCTTTGCCTGGTTTTGGTATCAGAGCCATTCTTGCTTCATAAAATGAAATTGGGAGGATTCCATCCTTTTCTATGTTCTGGAATAGTTTGAGTAGGAGTGGTGTCAGCTCTTCGCTGAATGACTGGTAGAATTTTCCAGTGAAACCATCTGGTTGAGGCCTTTTTTGTGTTGGTAATTTTTATTTACTTATTTTAAATTTTTTTATTGTGATTTGGGTGAAAGTTACAGAGCAAATTCATTTTCCATATAGCAGTTCATAAACATTTTGTCTCATGACATTGACTGCAATTCCCCACAATGTAATAGCTCCCTTCCCACTTCTTCCTCATAGTTATCTCTTCCCTGTGCCCTTCCCTCCCATGCACTCCCACCCCCTGAGCTGTCTCCCTGTGAAAAAACTGCCCTTCTGTTCTCCCATGAGTGATTGCTCCAAGAAGCATATCTACCTGATGTAATTCACTCCATATGCCTGTCTATTGTTTGTCTGGGAGCCACAGGAGTGAACTCAATTCCAGATCTGAAGGGTGGTGAGGGGCCATAATCTTAGAGGTCTCTCCAGGTTCTGTCAGACCAACAAACCTAGTCTTTATGATTTTGAGTTTTCTTCCACATTGTTCTTCCACTCTATCCAGGATCTCCTGCACTGATTTGCCTCTGAATGATTGACAGTAGTACCTGGGCACCACCTATTTCTTCAGTATCATATCATATAGGCTGAGAATCACATAGTCTACCAGTCCCTTCAATGAATTCTTTCCATGAGTCTTTGGTTTTCTACTTTTTCCTTTACTCTAGACAATCTCATCATTGTATCTAGATGGCTGCTTGCAAGCTTTTAAGATCCCAGTCAGTACTCACCAAAGTAGGATGTAGAGCAATGTTTTTGTGTAGTATGTTATGCCAATTGAGCTTGATGTTCCCTGCAACCATGGTTCCGAGTCCACAGGTCCAACTTCTCACTCCCTCTGGGTAGCTGGCTGTGGCCAAGAAGCCACCACAACCTTGCGCCTTATCAGCTCTACTATGCACCTGGACATTCTTACAGTGCATACAAATACATGCAGAAACATTGTCTGCTAAACCCTATACATGGTCATGGGCACACTACCCCCTGCCTAGACATACCTGGTCATTTACACTGTCCACCCATCTATCCACCTGTAGATTAATGCTTGCCATCACTGACAATGCAGTACAGTACATGCAAAAAGGTTCATCTTTGTTGTCTATATCTCCCACGTACCTCTCTATGTCTTCCTCTTCTTCAATGCCATCATGTTGATCACTCACATTTGGTACGTTGCCCTTCCATTCACCCAAATCAATACTTGTCTCTACTATTTAGCAGTGTTCCCTCCACTCCCTTCCTATCCCTGGTAACCAACAAACAAAATTTCCTTCCATATATAAATCTGTCCTTGATTTTTTGCAATAATGAACTAGAGCAATATATGTCTTTCTGTGATTGACTTATTTCGCTCAGCATTATGTCCTCCAAGTTCATCCACTTTATGCAGTGTTTTGCAGATTCTCCATTATTCTTTTGTGTTGAATAGTATTACATTGTGTGCATGTACCATAGTTTGGTTATCCATTCTTCTGTTGATGGACATCTAAGTTGTTTCCATCTTTTTTCTCTTGTGAATAATGCTGTGATGAACATAGGTGTCCATATATCTGTTCTTGTTCTGGCTCTCATTTCTTTAGAATTTATGTTGTTGTTGTTGTTGTTGTTGTTATATGCTGTCGAGTCGGCCCCGACTCATAGTGACCTCCTTGGGTTTCCGAGGCAGTATCACTACCTAATATAAATTTATATCTAGTAATGGAATTGCTGGATCAAATGGTATTTCTAATTCCAACTTTTTAAGGAATCATCATACTGCTTTCCACAGTGGTTGTATTCATTGATAGTCCCACCAGCAGTGTATGAAAGTCCCAATCTCTCCACACCTTGTACAGCATTTGTTATTTTCTGTCTTGTTGACCTTTGCTATTAATGCTGGTGTGAGATGGTATCTCATAGATGTTTTGATTGTGTTGGTAATTTGTTTATGACCTGTTCCATTTCTACTTTTGTTAAGAGGCTGTTCAAAACTTTCTATCTCAATTTGTACTAGTTTAGATAAGTCGTGTGTTTCTACAAATTTGTCCATTTTTTTTTTAGGTTTTCAAATTTGTTGGAGTACAGTTCATACTATCCTGATATTATTCTTTTTATTTCTCTTGGCTCTGTTGTGACATCACTCTTTTCATTTTTCATTCATGTTATTTGCATCTTCTCCTTTTCCTTTGTTAAGTTTGCCAGTGGTTTGTTGATTTTATTAATCTTTTCAAAGAACCAACTTGTGGTCTTGTTGCCTTTTTCTGTTGTGTTTCTGTTTTCTGTTTCATTTATTTTTGCTTGAATCTTTATTAGTTATTTTCTTCTGGTGACTGTAAGCTTCTTTTACTGCTCTTCTTCTAATTGTTGAAGATATGAGTTAAGGTGTTGATTTTGGCTCTTCTTTTTGATGTGTGTATCTATTGCTATGCATTGCCCTCTTATCACTGCTTTTGCTGTCTTTCAAAGATTTTGGTATGTTGTGTTTTCATTCTTCTTTAATTCAATAAATTTTTTAAATTTCATTTTTCATTTATTCTATTACCCAGTCATTTTTGAGGAAGGTGTTATTCAATTCCCATGTATTTACTCTTTTCCTGTTGGTCTTTCTAATATTAGTTCCTAATTTTATAGCATTGTAATCTGAGAAGATGCTTTGCAGTATCTCAATGTTTTTAAATTTATTGAGGCTTGCTTTGGAGCCTAATATATGGTCTATTCTGGAGAATGTTCCATGTGTGGTGGAAAAGAATGTGTATTTTGCCTTTGTTGGGTGAAGTGCTCTGTAGATGTCTATAAAGTCAAGATGCTTGATCATTTTGTTTAGTTCTTCTGCATCTTTGTTGAGTTTTTTTTTTTAGTTGTTCTATCTCTTATTGAAAGTGGTGTATTAAAGTCTCCTACTACTACCATGGCATCATCTATTTGTCTTTTCAATTCTGTTAAAGTATGATTTATGTATTTTGGGGCTCTTTTATTGGATGTGTAGATATTTATTATGGTTATGTCCTCTTGTTCAATTGATCCTTTAATTATTATGTAATGTCCTTCCCTGTTTCTTAAATGGTCATTTTTGTCTTAATTTCTGTCTCATCAGAAATTAATATTGCCACTCTTGTTGGTTTTTGGTTGCCATTTGCTTGGCATATCTTTTTCCAACCTTTGATTTTTAGTCTATTTTTATCTTTGCGTCTAAGGCGAGTCTCTTGTAGACAGCATATTGATGGGTCAAATTTTATTATCTAGTCGGCAACTCTCCATCTATTGAGTGGTGCATTTAACCCATTTATATTCAGTATAATTAATGACAAGTACGAATTTTGATGTCATTTTGATATGTCTTTTTTTCATGGTGTTGCTTATTTCTTTGGTCCATATATTTATGTTCTAAACTCATGTTTTTTTTTGTGAATGATGTTATCACCTCCTTCATTTCTATTGTTTTAGCATTTGCTAAATATTTGTGCTGTCCTTTTTAAAAAATATATTTTGATTCAAAGATTTATTATTTTTCTTTGAGATTACCATGTGATTTATTATTTTCTTTCCAAATTTAAAAAGTCTGCTTTATCTTCCAATTGTCATTACTTCTTCACCATTTAGAAATTCTGTAACTACACTATTCCCTCTGTTTGGTTTGTAGTTGTCCTCATTTACCAATTGATGTCTATGGTTCCCTGTTTAAAGTCTTGTAAGCTTATTTTATTTGGATATTTCTATAACTGGGTTGCTTTCAGGATTATGTCCTCATGTGTGTTAATAATCAGTTGTTTACTGTTTTTGGTTCTATATCAGAAGGACCCCTTTTGGCATGTTTTGTAAAGTTGGTCTGGTTTTAACAAATTTCCTTAATTTCTGGTTAACTGGAAATCTCCTAATTTCACCTCATGTTTGAGGGACAATTTTGCTGGGTATATAATTATAGGTTGGAAATTTTTTCTTTCAAGGTTTTATATATATCATCCCATTGTCTTCTTGCCTGTATGGTTTCTGGTGAGAAATCATAGCTTTGTCTTATTAGTTGCCCTTTATATGTAATTTTTTATTTTTTCTGTGCTGCCTCCAGGATTCTTTCTTTGTCTTTGGTTTTAGTGATTTTGATTATGATGTGTCTTGGTGATTTTCTTTTGAGGTCTACCCTGTTTGGGGTTGTTTGAACTTCTTGAATGGATATATTCTTGCTTTTCATCATATTATGGGAATTCTCTGTCAACAAATCTTTGACAACTTTCTCTGTGGATTTATCTGCCTCTTCCTGTTCTGGAATTCCAATTTCTGGATACCTCTTGATGATATCCCACATGAATCTTAGGCTTTCTTCACTCTTTTTGCTGATTGGTCCCTTAACAAAATCATATTGAGGCATTTATTTTCAATCTCATTAATTCTTTCATCCACTGATTCGATTCTACTCCTTTGACCATTCAATGTGTTTTCTGTTTTCTCACATCTTAACATTAATTTGGATTTCTATTTGCTGTTTTTATATCATTTCTAATTTTTTTGCTTATTTTTTCATTTCATTCTCATATTGTTTTCCTAATATTTTCCAGAGTTTTGTCTGTGTTTTCCTTAATTTAGTCAGTGTTTTCCCTTATCTTGCCAGTGTTTTCCTTGATTTGTCTCTCAGTCAGTTGAAGGTATTCAAATATAATTGTTTTGAACTCCTCATCAGGATGTTCCAATGCTGCTTCTTCCTCAGGGATGTTTTCTGGGATTTTGTCCTTGTCCTTTATTTGTACTATTTCATGTTGCTTCTTTTTATGGACTGTGATGGTCTTTTTTCTCTAGGGCATTGTGGTGTTACTGTATTTATGTTTACTTTGTGGTTGTATGTTGGGGTGATTCACCAGAGATTTTTTTTTCCCTTTATTTTGTATATCTGTGTGAGCAAAGCACCAAGCTCTTCTCTTTGTTTGTTTTTAGCTCTTAGGCACTTGCCACTTGTCTCCTGGTGGGTGTGATAGAGAATAAGAGTGTGTGCACAGATGTCTGTTAGTTGTTCATAAGGAGCAGTTGAGCTGGAATTCACTGCAGTCTATCATTGGTCAGTTGATTCAAAAGCAAGTGGTGGCCAGCACTCAGTGTGTGGGGCTGCATGAGATGCAGATATGGTTCAGTTGAATTGGAAAAATTGCTGTCTTCTACTCAGTTATACAAAATAAATAAACAAAATAACCACCAAAAAAAAAAATAAATAAATAAAATAAAAACAAGAGGACAAAAAAGTCAAATCACATAAACAAATAGGAACAATTGCAAAAGAAAAAAAAAAGAAATGTAATAAATGAGAAGAAAAAATTTTGGAAACACAGTAAAAATGGAGAAAAGATAGATAATGAAAAAAAGAGGAAAAAAGCCACTATATCTGGGGAAGGAGGAATGAGAGAAAGGAGTGTAAGTAGAAGAATACCCCCCCCCAAAAAAAAAAACAAACCAAACTCACTGCCTTTGAGTCAGATCCTACTCATAGTGACCCTCCTTGGGTTTTCAAGGCGGTATCAGTACAGAAGTAGATTGCCCAATCTTTCTTCTGAGGAGTGGTTTGTGAGTTTGAACTGCCAGCCTTTTGGTCAGCACTCAAATGCCTTAGGCACTACCTCACCAGAGATCCTAAATAAAAGAACAGTAAAGGAAAAATGGAAAAACTCTAAAGTGAAAATAAATATGTTAGTTCTTTTGGCAATCCATGGTACTTTCAATATTCTTTGCTAAGACCATAATTCAAAAGGATCAACTCTTCTTCAGACTTCCTTATGCATTGTCCAACCTTCATATATATATATATGAGGTGATTGACAGTATTATGGCTTGGGTTAGGTGCCCTTAGTCTTCAAAGAGACATCTTTACTCTTTAGCACTCTAAAGAGGTCTTTTGCAGCAGATTTGCCTATTGCAATATGTCATCTAATTTCTTGACTGCTGCTTCCACTGGTGTTGATGGTGGATCCAAGTAACACGAAATCTTTGACAACTTCAATCTTTTCTCCATTTGTTGTGATGCTGATTTTTGGTCCATTTGTGAGGACTTTTGTTTTATGTTGAGGTGTGATCTATACCAAAGACTGTAGTTTTTAATCTTCATCAGTAATTGCTTCAGGTCATCTTTGCTTTCAGCAAGCAAAGTTGTGTAATCTGTGTATTGTAGGTTATTCATGATTCTTCCTTCAGTCCTGATGTTGCATTCTTCTTCATGTATTCCAGCTTCTCAGATTATTTGCTCACCATACAGATTTAATAAGGATTGTGAAAGGATAGCACCCTGATACACTCCCTTCTTGATTTTAAACCAGGCACTATCCCCTTGTTCTATTGAAATGACAGCCTCCTGGTCTATGTACAAGTTCCTCATGAGTACAACTAAGTGTTCTGGAATTCTCTTTCTTCTTAATGTTATCCATAATTTGTTATGATCCACACAGTCAAATGCTTTTGCATTATCTATATAATTCAAGTAAACATCCTTCTGGTATTCTTTGCTTTCAGCCAAGATCCATCTGATATCAGCAATGATATCCCTTGTTCCACATCCTCTTCTGAATCCTGCTTAAATTTCTGGAAGTTCTCTGTCAGTATACTGCTGCAACCATTTTCGAAGTATCTTTAGCAAGATTTTACTTGTGTGTGATGTTAATGATATTGTTTGATAGTTTCCCCATTCTATTAGATCACCTTTCTTTGGAATGAATACAAATATGGATCTCTTCCAGTCATTTGGCCAGGTAGCTATCTTCCAAATTTCCTGGCATAGAAGAGTGAGTGTCTCCAGTGCAGTATCTGTTTGTTGAAACATCTCAATGAGTATTCCATCAATTCCTGGAGTCTTGTTCTTTGCCAATTCTTTCAGTGAGCTTTGACTTCTTCCTTCAATACCCTTGCTTCTTGATCACGTGCCACCTCCTGAAATGGATGACTATCGACCAATTCTTTTTGGTACAGTGACTCTGTATTCTTTCCATCTTCTTTTCCTGCATTATTCAACATATTGTCAATAGAATGAAATCCAATATTGAAATTCTAGGCTTGAATTTTTTCTTCAGTTCTTTCTCTTGAGAAATGCCAAATGTGTTCTTCCGTTTTGGTTTTCCAACTCCAGATCTTTGCACATTTTATTATAATAATTGATGTTGTCTTCTCAAGCTGCTCTTTGAAATCTGTTGTTCAGCTCTTTAAGCTTGTCATTTCTACCATTTTCTTTAGCTACTCTCTGTTCAAGATCAAGTTTCAGCATCTCTTCTGACATCCATTTTCTTTTTTTCTTCCTTTACTGTCTTTTTAATGATCTTTTGCTTTCCTCATGTATGATGGTCTTGATGTCTTCCCATAATTTGTCTTGTTTTCTGTCATTGGTATCCAATGTGTCAAATCTATTCAGATGGTCTCTAAAATCAGGTGGGATATAATCAAGATCATATTTTGGCTCTCATGGACTTGTTTTAATTGTCTGAATCTTCGGCTTCGACTTGCATATGAGCAGTTTGTGGTCCCTTCCACGGTCAGCTCTTTACCTTGTCTTGGCTGAAGATATTGAGCTCTTTCCACAGATGTAGTTGATCTGATTTGCCTCTTTCCACAGACGTAGTTGATCTGATTCCTATGTATTCCATCTGGCTAGGTCCATGTGTATAGCCATCATTATGTGGTTCAAAAAAGGTATTTGCAATGAATGAGTCATTATTCTTGAAAAATTCTATCATGCAATCTCTAGCCTCTTTTCTATCACCAAGACCATATTTTCCAACTATTGATGATTCTTCTTTGTTTCTGACTTTCACATTCCAATCACCAGTAATAATCAATAAATCTTGATTGTGTGTTTGGTCAATTTCAGACTGCAGATGTTGGTAAATATCTTCAATTTCCTCCTTCCTTTGGTGGTTGCTGTGTAAATTCAAATAATAGTAGTATTAATTGGTCTTCCTTGTAAGCATATGGATATTATCCTATCACTGACAGCATTGTACTTCAGGATAAATCTTGAAACATTTTTTTTGTGGTGATGAATGCCATGCTGTTCCTCTTCAGTTTGTTATTCCTGGCTTAGTAGATCATATGATTGATCAAAGTGACCAAACCAGTCCATGTCAACTCATTAATGTCTAGGATATTGATCTTTATGTATTCCATCTCATTTTTGACAGCTTCCAATTTTGCTAGATTCCTACTTCATACATTCCATGTTCCAATTATTGATGGATGTTTGTAGCTGTTTCTTCCCATTTTGAGTCATGCCTCATCAGCAAATGATTGTCCCAAAAGTTATACTCCATCCAGGTCATTAAGGTTGACTTTACTTTGAGAGGGAGATCTGGTGGCTTAGTGCTGAAGGCATTTGACTGGTAACCAGAAGGCTGGGGTTCAAATCTATCAGCCACTCCTTGGAAGGAAGATTGGGCAATCTACTTCGGTAGTGATACTGCCTGGGAAAGCCAAGGAGGGGTCGCTAAGAGTAGGATCCAACTCAAGAACAGTGAGTTTTTTTGAGTGCTACTTTGAGAAGGCAGCTCTTGCCCAGTTTTAGAGTGTGTTCTGGCCTGAGGTTCTCATCTTCTGGCTCTATATCAGGCAATGTTTCAGGGCTATTCATAAAGTTTTCCAGGAATGTATTATACAATGTTACACTGCTATTCTTAAGGTTTTCACTGTCTAATTCTTTGAGAAGTGGATAGCCCCTTCCTTTTGAGTTTGTCTTAGTTTGGAAGCTCCACTGAAATCTGTCCACCATTGGTGACCCTGCTGGTATTTGCAATTCTAGTGGTGTAGCCTGCAGCCTTACAGCAACACACAAGCCACCACAGTACAACAAACTGACAGACAAGTAGTGGATCTTTCCTATAATAGTTTTATATTATGGTAAAAAATATATAAGAAAACACTTGACAGTTAAAATTGTTTATATGTACAATTCAGTGACATTAATTCCCTTCATCATGTTGTGCAATGATTATCATTATCTGTTTCCCAATTTTTCTATCACCCTTAATAGAAGCTCAGTGCCCCCTAAAGAATCACTTTCTTTTCCTCCCTTGCTCTGTCCCTGGTAACCACTAATAAACTTTGGTGTCTATATATTATCCTATTCTAGATATTTCATTTAAGTGGGATCATACATTATTTGTTCTTTTCTGAACTATGTATTTACAAGTTCTTGGTGAAGACTATGGGGAGGAAAGCACAGAGCAGACATTGTTCTTATGATGTGATCAACAACTGATTAATATTTACAGAATAAATAGCACAGGCAAGACTAGAACAGGAAACATTCTCATCAGCCAAGGTTCTCTGAAGCTAGGTTCCCACCCCAAGGTGGACTGCTATATTGCATTCATGCATGCTCCACCTTGTATAATCTGAAGGCCTCTCTATCTGGTTGATAATAACAAACACTCATGTCAAACAGCAATGGACAGAGAGCTAGTAAGACAGAGGTGGAAAATTTTTTTAAAAAATTGTAAGGCCCCCTGAGAGCAATGGATATCATTCATTGTACCTATTTGAGGTGAGTGACCATCTCCCAATGGCTATTTTACACTTACTGTCATCAGGAGCACCCTTTCTCCCTTTATCCTACTAAAATATCTTAGCAGATTTCTGAGTTTCTACTGAGGGAAATCACCTCCTGTGAAGTACATGGTTTACTTTGTATTCATTAGTAGCTAGAGAGATGGTGAGAAAGATTATTATACACCTGTGGACTCAGCAGGTCTCAATAGGCTCTCAATAACTGTGTTCTCTGGTAAGTTACCTGAGTGTCTTACTTGTAAGACAGTGTAAATAGCTGTCTTAAATGATTGTTGTGTGGGTAAAATGAAATGATGTTTATAAAATTTTGTAGGAAACTGTGCTGTATCTGCCTAAAAACCCTTGCATGTAACTAAACCTTTGTCCCTCCATCACTTCACCTGTTATTTGGGGATACTAATGCTAACCAGAAGGCTGGTGGTTCAAACTTACCAGCCACTCCTCAGAAGGAAGGTTGGGCAATCTACTTCCATTGTGATACCACCTTGGAAACCCAAGGAGGGGTCACTACAAGTCAGGTCTGACTCAATGGCACATTAACAACAACAACAACAATGTTACTAAGGCAGGTATGGTGGCATAGTGTCTAAGGTATATGACTGCTAACCAGAAGGCTGGTGGTTCAGTCACCAGCCACTTCTTGGAAGGAAGACTGGGCAAACTACTTCTGTAATGATACCACCTCGGAAACCCAAGGACAGGTCGCTATGAGTTGGATCTGACTCCACACCTTAAAGAGATGCTAAGAGGGTTAAAAAATGACATAACGCATATATATGTATGGTAAATCATAAGCACTCAGTGAATACTCCCAAATATTATTGATCTATGTTTATCAACATTTTCCCAAACATATTCTCTTTAACTCATATTCTACTTTAACTTTACCTTAGATGCTCCATTTCACAAAGGAGAAACCTACTGTAAATCCTTGTCTGTCAAGCAGTGGATTGGAAACCACATTTCTCAGAAAATTAATACTCATTTACTAGAGGCACAGTGGACATTTGAGAACTAAAGTTATAGTACGTTATACAATAAATGGCTGTTATCAATCCATCTAACACTTTGATATATATTTATATACATATTTAACAAGTTACATTTACTTTAGAGAATGTTATTGAGATCGGGGCACTACTGGATAATCCAGAATGCAAGTATCTGGGTGTGTAGACAAGAAGATCTGAAAGTGAAGAACTAAGGTCCTTGAAGAAAACATGTCTTTCTTGAGAAGTGGTCCTAGACATTCAGAACAACTGGTTATTGGGTATAATGGACTCAATCTCTGGCAGTGCATGAGAAGAAGGTCTCCTTATTCATTGGAATGAAATGAGACAATCATGATTTAATGAGCAGATTATTCTACACACACAAATTTCATTTGATGGGGAGGAAGAGCTCTTCATTTAGAATTAATGAATCATTTGTTAAAAACCACTGAATCATAGATGAAGAAAGCTTGTAATAACACAAATACACACAACCTGTCCTCGATGTTTGATCCAATTTCTTCTTCACCAGTAACTCAGTAACTCAGTTCTGAACGATTCCCTTTACTAATTTATTTTACAGGGCCCCTTACCTTTTTTTAAGGAAAAGAACTAATCACACTTGAAAAATGGAAAAGTGGAAATAATCAAGCGAATGTTTTAAGACAAAGATATTTTCCAATTACTATTCAAAATACAACATGCTTGAAACTTACTGTTTTAACAACAATACTTCTTCAATATCAAAATTATCTTTTTTTTTTTTTTTAAAGGTTTACTCTCATCACTGGTATGCTATTAAGTGCTTGGGAATTCTTTGAGGAGAGTTAGGGAAGTCATTCTGAGATGGCTTTAGGTTGGCATAATGAGGCTGGTACAAATCAATACATAATTTCATAATCATATCAAATATATGCAAATTATAATTCAAATTTGATGTTTCTTGCAAAATAATAGGTTAATGTTGAAATCAAATTGAGAAGCACTGAAGTGTGACTGTTCAGATCTAAATTCATAACTGAACATTTTTATGCTTAGTTTTAGGCCTTATACTACATTGACATCAATGATAATCAATAGAACTAACACATTTGGAGGCTCTAATCATTTTCTAGGGAGTCCTTGGATCATACAAAATTTTAAGCAGTTGGCTAGTAATGGAAAGGTTGGTGGCTTGAACCAACTCAGCAATGCCTCAGAAGAAAACCTTGGTGACATACTTCTGAAAAGTCACAGACATTGTAAGCTCTGTTCTGTTAGCTCATGGGTTCTCCCTATTTTGGAAACAACTAGACTGCAGCTAATCGACCATTTCTTGAGTGCACAGTACATTGTGAGCATGCATGTTCGGTGGGCAAAATACTAAGATCTTCGTTCACATGTAGTTTCCATAGAAAGGAAAATTCTTTCTGGGTTCTCCCTCAGAACATATACTCTGCAAATTACTCTGTTATTAAAGTAAAAATGGGAAGTGAGGAAAACAATAGTGAAGTTCTTTAGTCTCCTAATCTCTTAACTCAAGAGATTTCCATGACATGGTCAATTTCTGAAGATGCCAATTTCCCTCCTACTTTGATAAGGGAGCAGCATGACCAACTGTGGTGAAGCCAGCACAAACACTTGGAGAGGCTCTAAGGGCTCCTTGAGAAAACAGTCAGCTATAGTGCACAGACAGCAGCACTGAGTTCTGGCTCAGGAAGCCAAATCTCAACATAAGGATGTAAGAAATTTAGGACACAGAATCAATCCACTGCAGCCTGAGGTCCTCTGGATGGGGGGAGGGTGGTCTGCTGTTGACAGATCAGAGTGATGATGAGAATTTGCTAAAAATATAAATCAGATAGAAAGACTCAATCCAGCACACCTGCTAACCAAAGTGGCACTTGACAAGTTAGTTGACTTCCCTCTACTTGCTTCCTCTGTCTATGAAATTAGAAAAATTGTCACCCTAATGCATAGTGCCTAAGACACTTGACTGCTAACCAGAAGGTTGGTGATGCCAACCCACCAGCCACTCTTCAGAAGGAAGACTGGGCAATCTACTTCTATAAAGATTTACCACCTTGGAAACCCAAAGGGGGTCATTATGAGTCACAATTGACTCGGTGGCAGTGAATTTGGAACAAAGAATTGCAAGGACTACATAAGATCACCTGGGAAAATTGAAAACAAAAGCCTTCCTAAAAATTTTCATTTGAAACAAGCAATTCCTTTGGAGAATGGTGTTCAAGAAGATTATTTTGGCCTCTAAGGTAAACACACAAAACTACCTTCCAAACCTCAGAATTTTCAGAAGCCTCTTGCACACTGCTTGCCTTAGTGAAAACCTATAAGAAGCACTGACTCCATCAGTCTTGGAGCTCCATTGTTGTTGTCAGATGTCGTCAAGTTGCAGATTACCTCAAAATTGTGTTGAAGTATTAAAAAGTTGAATTAGATGTTGATAAACATTGTTTTTTTTTACCAATGTAACATGGAATCAATTCATCATAAAGATACAATTTTTTTTTTTTTTTGTGAATGTAGGAACATGTGTTATCAGAAAATTCCTTCTGGCATATTAGGATTCCACTGATTTTATCTTTTCTCTTGTGTGAGTGTGTTTTCAGAGTTTAGAGACAAAGAATACAACCTAAAGTTTAAATATTTAGGTAAATGGTCACAATCAACCAATCTCCCAAAACATTCAAAGGAAAATAAGTAGTGGGTAAATGTGAGAGAGTCTGATTTCCCATCTCTATAAGAAGACCCTCCAATCCAGTGCTCCTGAAAATCTTGACAGGAAATCCTAGAGGCTCCTGTGCTTTCTCAGTCCTTGTTGGGATCTTTGCAGGGCAGTTTAAATCCTGGCCTTTCAAATTCCATCTAAGGATAAGATTCCCACCCTCTGCCAGAAAGAATGGAAAAGTGTACAGCAAACTTAAATGCTTTTAAACAAGCTTAAAGTGAAATTGTTGGCACTATTCATGTTTTTACCAAGAGTCTGAATAAAAGTCATCAGTTTTCCCTCTTTTGTTAATAACATCTTTATGGATCCATTATATTTTTATGGATCAATGTATCAGATACTGAAATAATTAATCTAATTATAACATTTGAATTTGAAGGTAAGCAATTATTTGGAAATAACTGGATTGTGAGGATAAGGGTGGTTTAGTTTTTTTTTTTTTTTTAATAATTTAGTGTATTGGTCAAAGCTTTCCAACAAAAATAAGGCATTAAAGGGAGGGTGAGAATCATTGCACAATTTCAAGGTTGTTGCTTGAACAATTTCTCTTGGAAAGATGAGCACAAGGCCAGTCCCCATGAGGCAGAGGTTAATAATGTCCCAAATGCCCAAACTACAGTGCCATTCCATCATTTCAGACATTAACTCCTTCTCCTCCTTTTTCTTAGTAATCTCCCTCTTGTCTTAAGGTTCTGTATTTCACTGTTACATCTTACAGAAGTCACAGACACCTAAGGGATCATCTCATGTAGTGCTGGTGGAGGCTGGGAGGCTAACAGGCTGGGAAGTCCTGGGCCTGTAAGTAGGTCTGGAGGATCCTCCCAATTCATGGGGTTTAACAAACCTAAATCAGCATATCAGATGACGGCTGTTGTCTCAAATCCAGGGGTGAGATGGCGATGAGCCAGAACACAGAACTGAAGCAAGAGGGAGAGCAAACCTTCCCAGAAGATTCCTATATATATCCTCAAGGAAGCTAAGGGTGGCGATTTGTTACATCCTCCAGCAAGGCAGGACTCAAGATATATCCCACCCCTTTTGGTTACTTTGTGCTGCTCCAACAGAAATACCCTAAGTGGATGACTTTAACAATCAGGAGTTTAAAAGCAGCTACTTAGTTGCTCAAGGCAATTTCCACCATGGAGTTGATTGCCAGTCATTATAGAGAATAACTACTGCCAGCTGTCCAGTCAAGCTGACACATGACCTTAAATACCACACCACCCTAAACAGGCATGGATAATAGGATTTATGATACATCACAAAATGGAAGACAAAAGCTAGACGGTCCACACAAAGCAATTCACCACAGTTGTAATATATGTCATTGAATTGTATATGTAGAAACTATTGACTTGGAGCATGTTCTGCTGTGTATATTCTGAATAAAAACAACAAAAGTATAAAATAAAAAAGTAAGTCTTCAAATAATGTCTAAAAGTAATTCGGCAAACAAAATGACTTGATGGTAAGAAAAGAGGGAAAGGATCAAATGCAGAAGAGGCTGGGCCAATAGAAGGAAAGAGAAGATGGTGAACAGGAGCTGGGGTGGGGGATACCCTACAGGCAGTGGGGAGAGGGTAGGACCAGATACCTTTGACTCAAGGTCTGAAGGGGAGACCAAGGGCTATAAAAGCCTGGTGGAGCCAGGCCTGGAAAGCAGCCTGTAGCCAAGGATAAACCTGGGGACTTGGGAAAAGAAAGGCTGAAAAGCAGGTCTAGGATGGTGCGCCAGATCATGTTTCACTTGCTAGGAGTCTGCCTGCTCCTGAGCCAGCTCCCTAGAGAGTTGTTGGCCCTGCCAATTGACATCTTGAAGATATGTTGCCAGAAATTAGTTATCTCCAGGATTGAATATTTCTGTGCCGAACTTGACAGGGAAAAGGATAGCAGCAGGGACCAGGCATTGACAGCCCTCCTGCCCTAAAGTGAGAACTAACCCCTATCTCCCAGTTCCAGGTCTCATTGGCAGTCTATGCTCAGAACCTAAACTCTGCTGGTGGTGATGCCTCAAAATAGGGACTTTGAGCCTGGAACTTGCTTTCATTGAAGGTCTCCCAGGAAAGCCTCATTTGGCAGGGGCCATGTGGACTCCAGCATGTGGCAGCCTTTGGCTGGGGGGTGGGGCAGAAGGACATGTAGGGCAATTCCAGCTCCCTAAGTTTACTGGAGGCAGGGGCCATCCAAGGACCCATGGGTAAAGGGGCTTTGGCAGGACTTTGGGCTGCTGGATAGGGTTAGGAGTAGTGGGAGTGGTGAGAAGAAGGACTAGGCACCTCACACTGAGATGTAAAAGGAGGACACTGTTAGTTGGCTGGTTATCAAGTACATGTGTGATACCAAAGGCCATGTGGACAGCACTCTGAGACCTACATGGGTGTCAACTCCTCTCCTCATTTGTAAAAAAGCTGCATTGCAGCCTATGCCATTCAGACCTTCCTCCATTTCATTCTTTTCCTTTTCAACCCAAACCAAAAGGAGAGCTTTGTTTCCCACCTCCATGAGCTGCTTGTTGAAGTTGAGGTGGAAGAAGGGGAACAGAAGAGGATGGAATGGGCCAGGAGCCCTAAAGAGAAACTCAAGGAACCAGAGTACAGGGAAGCTCACCCTTCAGACACTCACTGCAAAACTCTTGGTGCTTTCAAGCTTTTGGAAGCTTCAGTGGATTTTCTTTATAAGTGAGGTCTCAGAGTTGAGTGTAGCTCAAATCTGGAATAATTTTTAATATAGTATACTTGTTGTTGTTGTTGTTATGTGCCGTTGAGTTGGACCCAACTCATAGCGACCTCTCCTTGGGTTTCCAAGGCAGTATCACTATGGAAGTAGATTGCCCCAACTTTCTTCTGAGGAGTGGCTGGGGGATTTGAACCGCCAGCCTTCTGGTTAGCAGTCAAGTGCCTTAGGCACTGTGCTACCAGAGCTCCTATATAGTATACTAGTTGTTATAAATCTGTTCTGGAGGAAGTGAAGCTGGAATGTTCCTTGGAAGCAAGAATGGACAGACTTTGTCTCACTTACTTTGCTCATGTTGTCAGAAGGGACCATTCCCTGGAGAAGGATGTCATGCTTGGTAAGGTGGAGGGTCGAAGAAAGAGGGGAAGGCCCTCAATGAGATAGATTGACACAGTGGCTGTGGCTATGAGGCCAAGTACAGCAGGGATTGTGGGGCTGGGCAGTGTTTTGTTCTGCTGTACATAGGGTTGCTATGAGTCAGAGGTGACTCAATGGCACTTAACAACCACAACTAACAACAACATGCTAGTTATTAAGGATTTAGAATTCTTTCTGTTTATATCTTCTGGCCTCCTTGTTTCCAAGGAGGTATGTCTTCTTAATGAGCTGAAAAGTACAGCTTTGCTGTTCTCTAAGAAGTTCAGCCAGGATTGATTGAGGTTTACCCTAGGATTTAAACTTCATCTGTGTATCTAATTCTTTTGTGGTAAAACTGTCAAAATTGTGTAATTGGGATAGGAAAGATGAGATGGTTTACGTGATTGAAAGTTTTCTCAGGGAAGGAAGCATGTTTTCTTTTGTTTCTATCTCTTCTACCTGGCAGTGCCAGAAACATGGTGTTAGTTGATGAATGTGCAGCTGTGGTGGTTATGTTTGTATGTCAACTTGACTGGGCCTGGTTGAGTAGCTGGGCAGCTGGTGGTAGTTATTCCCCATGATGAGACAGGCAATCAGCTCCATGGTGGGATCTACCACAAGCAGCTGAGTAGCAGCTTTGGGTATGTGGTCTGCTTCCCATATATAAGCAGCAGCTTTGGGAATGGTCTCTAGCTTATGGCACACTTGTGCTCTGCATGTAGCTGTGTTGTTGTTCAGCAGCCTGTCATGCTCTGCCAACCTTGGGACTTAGAATGGACTTGAATTAATGGCCTGCCATGTGATTTGGTAATATCAGGACTATGCCTTTTTACTTGTCAACCTTGGGCTTGGCAGCCTCAGCAGCCAGCAGCTGTCTGAGTGAAGAAAAGCCTGTAGCTTCAGTAGGCCGGGAGCTGGAGGCAGAGCTGAAGCCCAAGTCTGATGGGCTTTCACCCAGCCCCTAGAGCTTGGCATTTTGAACTTGGACTTAAAGCCTCCAAACTGTAAGAGAATAAACTCCTGTTTGTTAGGGACATCCCATTTGTGGTATCTTCTTGTCACAGTGACACTAGGTAACTGGAACAGCAGCTAAACTGAATGGGTGTGAAGAAGGTGAAAGAGGAAAGGTGGATACAGATGGATACCTCCCAGTCTCCATTTGTGCCCATCCATCCATGGGAACCTAGGCTCCCTCCTTGGGGCACACAATGCTTGTGCAGTGGGCGATGTACAACAGTAGTCAGTACACACAGCCTGCAGAAACAAATCACTCTTTTAACTCAGCAATTATAGGTTGTTGTTGTTGTTGTTATGTGCCGTCGAGTCGGCCCCGACTCATAGCGACCCCTCCTTGGGTTTCCGAGGCAGTATCACTACGGAAGTAGGATTGCCCAACCTTCCTTCCGAGGAGTGGCTGGTGGGTTTGAACCGCCAGCCGTCTGGTTAGCAGGCAAGTGTCTTAGCCACTATGGTTAGTGTTCTCTTAACCTTTTCACCCTTTAATGTAAAGTATTATTAACTTGAAGGCAATTCTGTGGGGAAAAGAAATTGTTAAATAGATGTTTTCCCTTTTGTCTGTTAGATCAAAGCAGCTGGGAATTCTGCCTTTTTAACTTTATCCTGAGTTGCAAGTTGCCTCAAATTATTAACATATTTGGAAAACATTTATAGTAATGATGAAATTGCTTATTAATGGAAGAAAATTTGTCAAGTAAGATAAGTTAAAAGAACCACCATGGAAGTATTGAGGGTGTCATCAAAGAGACCATGGATAGTCAGAATGGCATCAAACAAAACCTGGGAATGCTGCAGTGCTTTGAGTGGTCAAACCATAAGAAAGTTATTATTCATCGGTATTAGGACTCTTGCTGATTCTGCTTCCATGTTTACCTATATTGAGGAAATGTGTTCCTTTGTTTATGCAAAACTCTATATTTTTATCTGATGTTCCTTGAGATGAATATTCCCTCCCCCCCTTTTTTTTAACTGAACAGATGTGTCATCCTCCATCAACAAAGATACAGAAACCTTAAGCATAATGTCAGAATTCATACGTAATTTTCAAGAGGAGGAAGTGGCAAGTAGAGGACTTCTGAAAATGATCCAGAGGAGACACAGTTATTCAGAAGAAAATCATCCTTCAAAATCAAACCATATAAGCTTGAATAAAAATTCCCAAACACAGAACACAATTTGTACAATTGGGTGACAAGTATTGTATCCAACATTACTAGTATTTTGATTTTGGATTTGTTGTGCAAGAAAATACTCTGCATTATTGATGTTTCTGTTAATAAACCTTTTGATGCTAAAAAGTCTTTCTGTCATTTTTGTTAATGGCACAATTACATTAATTAATAACTTCATAATACCAAATTTTCATGCTATGAGGAGTCTGCTTAATCTCATGATAATCTGATGATATATATAAATATATCAGATGTATCAATATACATGGGTCAGGATGGTGTCTCTGTACATAATGAACCCCCTACCACAATGGCTTAAGAAAAACCCTAGCAGTAAGCACCCAGCCTTGGTTCAGCATCTGAATGAGGCTAGTCATCTCCTCTTACCTTTCCAGTCAGCTATCTTGAACACAAAGGTCTTTCTCCTTTCTCCCTACCTTATGGACCCCAGATGGTTGCTGTGCCACCAGGTCTCAACCTGTGTTTCTGGGAGGAAAAGGGGAAACAAGAAGGCAAAGAGTCTGGATCAGGAGCTTTGTCAGAAACCTCCATACTTGTGTTTATGTCATATTGGCCAGAACTCTGTCATGTGGATGTCAGAATTCTTCCTTTTTTCCAGTGTATACCTTAGGTTCAGCTCCAGTTTTACCTTAATCTGAGGGGAAGTTTGATGGTTTGAGGTTGTTGTCTTTCAGTGAATCATTGTTGGCATAAAAGCAGTGAGCATGTAGGCAACTATAGGTTGATTGACTCATTCTCCCTTTCTGGACCCTTTCTATGTATCTCTTTTCTTTAAACAATTTCTTTGTTTCTTCAAAGAACATGCAAAGCCTTTTAGTTGTGCCTAGAGGTTATAAAATTGCAATATGATCATGACCCTTAACAAAAGGGTAAGCCCACGTCTGGCAGATGTGCTAGCCAAAGGGGAACTGGACAAGTGACTTGACCTCTCTGAACGTGCTTACTCTCTCTGTAAAATGGGAAAAATCACCACCTCATTGGACAGTTGAAAGGACTACATCAGATTACCCATGTAAATTGACCAGCACACAGTAAGCCCTCAAGAAATGTACATTTTTCCTTCTTCCCTCTTTCTGCATAATTGTCTGCTTAGAGATGCTTCATGTCACACAGGCTAGGTGGTCTCTCGTGTGAAAGTAGTCAAGTTCTTCATTTTTAGTAGATTCACATAATCTTTTGGCTGACTCAGGTGCTTATTTGTTGTTGTTCTTAGGTACCATGGATTCAAATATGACTCATACTGACCCTATAGGACAGAGTTGTTCCTTCTCATAGGGGTTAAAGCTATACATGTTTTCTGGAGCAGATTGTCACATGGCTTCACACATGGAGCAGCTGTTGAGTTTGAACTGCCAACAATGTGGCTAGTAGCCAAGCACATAACCATTTGTGCCACCAGGGATCCCAAGGTCTTGGAAAAGCTTCTCTTTCACAAGCTTCTCTTTCTCCCTTGCAAAATTGTCTCAGCTGGGGAAATATTAAGGCTCTGACCAATTGGTTGGAATTTGCAGAGGGACAGTCTGAAAGGGAAAATGGAAAAATATAGACTGAAAAATAATATCTCAGTTAATTACCCCATTACACACACTGAGCCTACACCTCTCCTTCTGCGTGAGAATATTCCACTATTTCTAATACTTTTTACAAAGTTACTCTCGCATTAACCCTGTCTCTGCCAAACCAAGAGAACTACTACTAGTTCTTTACCTCTTATCCCCATGGAGACCCACAAGAAACTGACTTCACTATTCCACTCTGATCCTGGTAGATGCCACACTGGCCTCCAACCCCTAAATTCAATGGTTCTTCATAGCTGTACTCTTTTGTATGTTTGTCTCTACTAATGACTTTCTCCTTGTTGAAATTCTCTTTCCCTTTTGCTTTCCTTACATGAGATCATTCTGTTCACATCCTCTGTGACTCTACCTGGGTTTCTCCTCCTTTAGTGAACTTTCTTCTATCCAAGTGGAATTTCTTATCTGTACTGAAGCGATATGTAGACAAAGAATTTATTAGGTTTCATGGCTGCCACTCACCAGTCTTCACTGCTGACTTCCAAATCTGGAGCTTCTGGCCAGATAACACAGCATACTTTCCATCCTGTGTTTTCATTATCTTTATTAGGTAATTTATTTGGAATATTTTACAGTAATCTCAACTTCATCATATCTAAAGCTTTATCCCTGGTGAAGTTACCCTCACAGTTTCTATAAATGGAATTAGCATTTTCAGTCTTTACAACCCAAAGACTTGGTTGTTCAAAATCCTTCTCTGTCCTCCATCTCTAGTTTACATGGATCACATCAAATCCTACAATATTTCCTTTACATATCACTTTTCTTTGTTTATTTCCACACCTTTCATCCTATTCATGGATCTCACCAATTTGCGGATCAATGATACTGACTTCTAGCTGGTTTCTCCACTTTCAATGTTTCTCTCTCCCCTTCCATACATAGCTGAGTCAAATGACATACCTGAAATATCAATTTTTACTTATCCATACTTTATCCACAAATTACTTCATACTCCTTAATCCACATGGGATAAATAGGGTAACATCTAAACTTTTTCATTTGGATTTTAAAACCAGTTATTCTGTAGCCATGCTTCATCTTGTATCAATCCTTAATGTATCTAGGTTCCCTGACCTAGAATATACTTTGCTCCCTTACCTCTATGCCTTTGCTTCTGCTATGTCTTCCTACTGAAATACCAGCCCTCCCTCTCCACTGTTTGTGCACCAAGGCACAGTTACACCTTCTGTCCTAGAAGAAGCCTTCCAAGACCAATGCAGCCCATACCAACAGCTCTTTTCTACAAATTATTTTATTGAATTTTTCCATATTACTTGAGAGTTCTTTTTCTTTCTTTTTTTAAAATCTTGCTTTAAGAATAATAAAGAAGTTCTCATGGTACAGTGGGCAAGGCCTTTTGTTGCTAACCAGAAGGTCGGTGTTTTAAACTGACCATCTGCTCCGTGGAGGAAAAGACAAGGCAATCTACTTCCATAAAGATTTACAGCTTTGAAAACCCTATGAGAGTTTCTGTAAGTCAGAACCGTTGATGGTAGTGGGTTTGATTTTTGTTTTGTAAATATATTGAGTGTTTTTCACAGCTTTTCCCTGATAAAGTTCTGAATAAGACTCCTGGTCCACTATAGTTCAGACATTCACTGTGTCTCAAATGAAGCAATGAAATGATACCAAGCTACATTACATCGAATTTATTTATTTATTTTTTGATGAAAGTATCTTACTGTTAGTTAAACTATTAGCTTTCATGGGTGCCACTAGAAATAAGGACAAATTTGGGGGAATGGAAAAGGGAAGAGAAAGACATAAAATCAGGCAGACACAGAACAGAGGGAGAAAAGCAAAACTATACAGGGAAGTGGTGAGAAGGTCACTGATACTTGAACTGGTACCACCCTGTGGCTTTGGCACCTTAATGATGACTAGTCCTGAGATGGCTTCTGACTGCTGCTTTGAGGCTGGTAATATACCTTCCCAAAACAAAAATGAAACCAACTGCCATCAAGTAGATTCTGATTCATACCAAGCCCCATATATTCTAAGCCAAAGCATAAAAGTAACTCACTGCAGTAGACTCAGTGATCCAATATGACAGATTAAAACTGACCGTTAGTGTTTTCTAGGCTCTAGAGTTTATGGGAGCAATTCACTATGCTTTTTTTTTTTTCTCCCACATAGCAGCTGGTAGGTTCAAACCATCCTCCTTTCCATTAGTGGCCAACAGCTAGGGTGACTTTTGTCTGAGCTTTCCTAAAATTCCTAAAATCCTTTAAAATGTCTTTGGAGTGAAACACTATCTCCGTTGCCCTAGACTTTAGGTCATTTTGAGATACCCATGAAAATATATTCCAGACCAAAGGCAGTAAATACCTTGTTCACAAAGCATACAGAAATTTGAGAGACTCATGGAGATTTTCTCTTAATAATTTGTATTTCTTTCTACCTGCAGACCATAACTTTCAGCTACTTTCCTTTATTTTCTTTTTCTTTCTTTCTTTTTTTTAAGCTAACTTTTCTGTCTTTGGGGTTCCTTTTCTTTACAATCTTCTCAATCACAGAGCAGACCCTGTTCTTCCTTGCTATCTCCAAAATAAACACACAGATACTTTGAATATTAAGGTGTTCTTCTCATCCCAAGTAATCCAATGGGAGGTCACAAGAATAACAAACACAGGCAACATATAAATGTTGATGTGTTCCTAAAAATTCTCAGAAGTTATTTGTTGCTTTAAAAAAACATTTTTAAGGTATAGTTATGTTATTTTCTTGTATAATAATAATTAATTATCCTTTCTGTACTTACAATTGTGTCATTTCTTCACTCAGAATCTTCCATAGGCTTTTAATATCACTGGGAATAAAACTTGAAAGACCCACATGGTCTGTTTGCCCTGTTTTCCCTGATCTTAGATCATCTCTTCTTTGCATCCTCATCTCTGACCCCATCTTCTATCAATTTTGCTATTTTTGCAGTTGGTGTTATTAAGTCAATGTGTGGGCAATCTAAATATCAGAGAAAAAATAATTCATGCATTAAACATATGATATTTTTGAGGAGACAAGATAGTGTCCTGCTAGCATAATCTGCCAATTCCCTCATCAAAGAGATCCAAGAATCTGAGTGAAACACATATAAATAATTACCCTGGAATTCTGAGCATCAAATGAGAAGATAAAGATTTAGATTGAGTGCTCATTAGAAAGGGAAATGGAGTGAGAGTAGGAGAGGGAGAGGGGGCCAGACCGTCCTAGGTGGGACATCTTGAATAGGGACACAGATATTGATGAAAAAGGGGGAAAAATAATAACTGGACTCCACACAGTGATAGCAGCACAGTTAGACAGATCAGGAGGAATTCAAGTTGAGCAACAGCCATGTGGTAGCTGGTAGAGAAATGTGCCAGGAATTGGGTCAGAGTTCCAAGCAGCACAGGTGGCCATGGAAAGAGGAGGAGGGAGAAAGGGAATCAGACTCCATCACCAACCACAAACCCTGGGCACCTCAACCTCTAGTAGCCTGAGTTAGGGTCTGAAACTTGTCTACTGATTGTCTAAGGAACTGAGAGAAAAGTTTCATGCTGAAACAAGAGGTACAATTTTTTAGCCTCTTCTCTCAGGGGTTCTACTCACATCAGGTACCTCCTACTTCTGTAAACTGGAAAGTCTGTATTGGGGTGGTTAGAAAAGAAAGCATCACTGAACACCTTGAGAGAGAGAATCACTGGGTCTGTGGGCTTGGGACCATATCTTGAGGGACATCATGTTCAACTGGCACAACATAAAACATAAAAATCTTGTTCTGCATCTTCCTTTGATGAGTAACAACTGGGGCCTAAAAGCTTTTCAGCAGCTATCTAAGATGCAACTATTGGTCTCCTCTAGTCTGGAGCAGAGAAAAGTGAAGAAAATCAAGATCATCTGGAAACAATTAGTCCAAAGATAAGATGTATCAGGAAGACCTCAGCTTTCTTGACCCTGACACCAGAAGAACTAGATGGTGCCCAGCTACTGCCAACTGCTTGGAAAGGGATAAAAACTGGAGATCCTGGATAGAATGGGAGGAAAAATGTGGAATAAAATTCAAAAATACAAAAATGACCAGAATTACTGTTGGATAGAGACTAGTTGAATCCCTTGGTATAGCCTTGGCTTACCCTTCAGGCCTGGAAATGGATTCGCTTCCATGGATTGGCTCTCAGCTCAACCGTAGAAAGACCTACATGCAGAAACCTATCCCAGGGCAATGCACACATCTACCATAGGGAGGTATACCTCTTAGATCAATCAGCCAAGAGATATGAGAGGGGCAGCATTCACATAGATGGAGATTTGTACAGACAGGAACACATACATAAGAAGGGTACAAGGAGGAAGTAGTCACAGGGAGGAAAGGGAAGGAGAGTTTTCTATGGTTGGAGAGCGTAATTGGGGCCAGGAAGTCAAATGTGCATTAACTATTCAATGTAAAACAAACCTGCTTTGTAAATTTGCACCCCAAGCACAATAAAAAACTTAAGAAAGAAAACAAGACCCTAATAAACATACAGGAAAGGAAAACAGATGAATCACAAACAAATCTGAAAAAGTACATACAACAACTCACTGCTCGTTGAGTCGGATCAGACTCATAGCGACACTCTTTGGGTTTCTGAGGCAGTATCACTACGGAAGTAGATTGCCCAACCTTCCTTCTGAGGAGTGGCTGGTGGGTTTGTACTGCCAGCCTTCTGGTTAGCAGTCAAATGCCTTAGGCACAATGTCACCAAGTTAAACCTCATGAAAATAAATAAATACAAAAGAATACTTTCCCTCAATAATAATAATAAAAATGTATAGACAATGCTAAGTATAGAAAGAGTGCAATAAATGTCCGAAAAACGTTCTTTCCCTGTGACTTGGTCATCCTGCCTCTGGAAATCTAGCCTAGAAAAAAAACCCCAAACACTAAGTTTTATGTTCACGGCAGTATTTTTTATCATTGGTTTGGAACTACTCCCAATTGAACTTTGCTTTGTATGAAAAATACAAACGGGTAATAAAGCTCTCTTATAATTCTAGTTAAAACAAAAAATACACAAAAATAAACAGCAAAAGCCTCATTCCAACCTCAAATCTCTCTCAAAATTATCAAGAGTGTGGAGTATACATAGTCTATATTTTACATAGGTCACGTATATATTTACATGTATGCAACTACATAAACATACAGTAAAACTAGGAGACTATTATATATATAATATATATATAGCATAGTGGCTAAGACACTTGCCTGCTAACCAGACGGCTGGAGGTTCAAACTCACCAGCCACTCCTCGGAAGGAAGGTTGGGCAATCCTACTTCCGTAGTGATACTGCCTCGGAAACCCAAGGAGGGGTCGCTATG
>NW_006921743.1:2590717-2617390 GCF_000298275.1 Orycteropus afer afer
TAACTTCAAGTTGAACTTGCATACAAGCAGTTGATGGTCTGTTCCACAATCAGCTCCTGGCCTGGTTTTGGCTGAAGATATTGAGCTTTTCCATTGCCTCTTGCCACAGATGGAGTCAATCTGATTCCTGTGTACTTTGTCTGGTGAAGTATGTGGGTATAGCCACATTTGTGTTTTTGAAAAAACGTATTTGCAGTGAATAAGTCATTGGTCTTGCAAAATTCTATCATGTGATCTCCAGTGTTATTTCTGTCACCAAGGCCAAATTTTCCAACTACTGGTGATTTTTCTTTGTTTCCAACTTTTGCATTCCAATCACCCGTGATAAGCAACACATCTTGATTGCATATTCAGTCAGTTGCAGACTGCAGACGTTGATAAAAATCTACAATTTCCTCATCTTTTGCTTTGGTGGTTGGTGCATAAATTTGAATAATGGTCATATTAACTGGTCTTCCTTGTAGGCAAATGGATATTATCCTATCACTTACAGAATTGTACTTCAGGACAGATCATGAAACATCTTTTGTGATGATGAATGCCATGCCATTCCTCTTCAATTTGTCATTCCCGGCATAGTAGATCATATGATTATCTGATTCAAAATAGCCAAAACCGGTCCATTTCAGCTAACTGAAGCCTAGGATATCAAACTTTATGTGTTCCATTTCATTTTTGACAACATCTAGTTTTCCTAGATTCTTACTTTGTACATTCCATCTTCTGATTATTAATGGATATTTGCAGCTGTTTCTTCTCAATTTGAGTCATGTCATGTCAGCACATGGAGGTCCTGAAAGACTTACTTTATCCATATCATTAAGGTTGGTTCTACTCTAATGAGGCAGCTCTTTCCCAAAACTATTTTGAGTGCCTTCCAACCCAAGTCTTCCTGCACTGTGTTGGACAATGTTTCCAAGCTATTCAAAAAGTTGCCCAGTAATGTATCAGACAGTGTTTCTCGGCTATTCATAAGGTTTTCCCTGGCCAATTTTTGAGAAGTGGATGACCTCCTCCTTCTTCCTAGTCTGTCTTAGTCCTTAAGCTGCATTGAAACCTGTGCACCATGTGCAACTTTGCTGGCATCTGAAATACCAGTGGCACAGGCTCAAGCCTCACAGCAATGTACAAGCCTCACAGGATGACAAACTGACAGACAAGTTTGTCTCCCTTAGCTGTTGGAAATGTCTGCACCCACCTCTTACCTAATTCCTACCTGAAACCTTCCACTCTGTGGTCCTTGGACACTCTTGGTCCCTCCCTTTCCTGGCTCTAGGGGGCTTGGGGCCTAGCCTTGCCACCTGCACCTTTTTTCCTGGATATCCTGCCTCTCCTGAAGTCCACAAAGGCACTCCTTGTCCCTCCCTTTCCTGGCTCTAGGGGGCTTGGGGCCTAGCTTTGCCTCCCACCCCTTTTTACCTTGATATCCTGCCGCTCCTGAGGTCCCTGAGGTTGCTCCTGGTCCCTCCCTTTCCTGGCTCTAGGGGGCTTGGGGCCTAGTCTTGCCACCTGTCCCTTTTTACCTGGATATCCTGCCACTCCTGAGGTCCCCAAGGCTGCACCTGGTCCCTCCTTTTCCTGGCTCTAGATAGCTTGGGGCCTAGCCTTGCCTTCCAACACTTTTTACCTGGATATCCTGCCACTCCTGAGATTCCCGAGGCCACTCCTGGTCCCAAACTCACTGCCGTCGAGTCAAATCAAACTTAGAGCGACCCCTCCTTGAGTTTCTGAGGTAGTGTGTCTATGAAAGTAGATTGTCCAGTCTTCTTTCAGAGGAGTGGCTGGCAGGTTTGAACCACCGGTCTTCTGGTTAGCAGTCAAATGCCTTAGACACTATGCCACCAGAGCTCCTATATGTGTGTGTATGTGTATGTGTATACACACACATATAAACATATACATATATGTATGTATGTATATGACATTCCAAGGACTCAAGGAAACCATGAACAGATGCAAGGAAAAGACTTACAATGCCCTTGAAGAATTCAGTGTAACCCTACAAGAACAAAATGACAAAATAAACAGACAATTATAAATCATACAAAAACAGCAATTAATATCAAGAAGATGAACACTGAAACTATGGAGATAGATAATATATTGGAAGGGTGATAGAGTATGATCAAATTGCCTGAAGAATACAAATCTCAGGTAGAAAACAAATCTCTTGATGCTAGTTTGTATGAAGAAAAACCAGAAAAGAGGATTAAGAGAAATGAAGAAAATCTAAGAGTCATTTGGGATGATACCCCCCAAAAATGACATATTCCTGATTGGTATTTCAGAGCAAGAGGAGGTAAAACAAAAAAAAAAAAAAAAAAAAAAAAAAAAAAAAAAAGGAGGAAAGAAAATTGGTGAAGATATGGTAACAGAAAACTTCCTCAACATCATGAAAGATGGAAAGATATCCATCCAAGAAACTCAGTGAACACCATACATGATACACTCCAAGACAAAGTCGTCAAGACATATCATAATCAGCTTTCCAAAACCATAGACCAAAAAAGAATCTTAAGAGCAGCTTGGGAAAAATGAAATATTACCTATAAAGAACAACCAATAAGATAAAACTCTGTTTCTCAGCAGAAACCCTGCAGATAAGGAGGCAATGGAATGACATATATAAAATCTTGAAGGAAAAAAATTGCCAACCAATAATTATATATCCAGCAATACTCTCCCACAAATATGATGGCAAAATTAGGAATTCCTGGACAAACAGAAATTAAGACAATTTGTAAGAACCAGGTCTACCCTACATGAAATGCTATAGGGAATTCTTCCAACAGAAAACCAACAACAGAAGAAAGCGACCTAAGATTAACACGTGTGACAACACCACTCAGAAACTAACCCAAGAAATAATTCTCAAATCTAAGAGAAGCTTGAAAGAATGGAAAAGAGAACCAGAGAGTAAATCTGTAAACAATATCAAATACAGAACAAATAAAACAAACAAACAAACAAAAAGAAGAAACTAAACTTACTGCCATCGAGTCAGATCCAACTCATAGTGACCCCCTCCTTGGGTTTCCAAGGCAGTACTACGGAAATATATTGCCTCAAATTCCTTCTGAGAAGTGGCTAGTGGGTTTGAACCACTAGCCTTCTGGTTAGCAGTTAAACGCCCAGAACAAATGGAAGGAATAAATGGTATAATTACAAAAGTTCCATATGGAGAACAAGTCAGGATGATGTCAATATAGAATAGATTTTTCTAAAGTTAGGGAGATCAGAATTTACTATAGGGTAATCACAAAGAAAATCAATAAACTTTCTAGCCACAATAAGAAAGGAGAAAATCCAGGGACCTAGCATACATGCAAGCAACAAAAATGAAGGAAAGGGAAAGAAAATTTGACAACAAAAATGAACTCAGCGCAGAAAAACATATGGAACAAAGAAATTATCAGCACCACCACAACAAACACAAAAGAATGACAGCAGTAAACTCATGCTTATCACTAATTACACAAAATGTCAATGGATTAAATGTACCAGTCAAGAGAATGAGAGTAGCAGACTGGATAAGAAACAAGACCCATCAATAGGCTGCCCACAAGAGATTCACCATAGACATAAAGAAAAAAATAAACGAAAAATCAAAGGATGAAAAAGAATATATCAATCTAATGGTAAGAAAAAAAAAAAAAGAGCAGGAGAGTCAATATTAATTTCTGATAAAATAGACTTCAAGACAAAATCCAGCATAAGGGATAAAGAAGGGCATTATAAGATGATATAAAGGTCAATAGACCAGGAGTATATAACCATAATAATTATCTATGCACCCACTGAAAATGCTCCAAAATATATAAAGTGAGCATTAACTGAAAGGAAAGGAGAAACAAACAATAATACAACAGTAGTGAGTGACTCTAACACACTGCTTTTGTAAAAGGACAGAACAACTAGAAAAAAACTCAGCAAAGATTTAGAAGATCTCAACAGCATAATCAACCAAATTGGCCTCATAAATATATACAGAATACTTCTCCCCCTAAATATCAATACACATTCTTTTCCAGTGCACACGGATCATTCTCCAGAATAGACCACATGTTAGTCTTCAATCCAAGCCTCAATAAATTTAAAAAAATCCAAATTCTACAAAGCATCTTCTTGGATCACAATACTATAAAATTAGAAAGCAGCAATAGGAAGATCAGGGGGAAATAATCAAATACATGGAAGATGAATAACACACTAATCAAGAACCACTGGGTAACAGAAGAGTAACATGTGAAATGAAAAATTCCTAGAAACAAATAATAAAAACACAATGTATCAAAACCTTTGGGACATGGAGAAAGCAGTACTCACAGGCCAATTTATAGCAATTAATGCCCATATCAAAAAAGAAAAAAGAACCAAAATTAATACCTTAACCCAACAACTACAAAAACTAGAAAAAGAGCAATAAAAACCTTTCTATCTCCAGAAGAAAGGAAAAATATTAAGATCAAAGCAGAAATGAATGAAACAGAAAACAAACAAAAATTAGAGAAAATCAACAAGACTAGAAACTGGTTCTTTGAGAAGATTAACAAAAGCAACAAACCACTGGCAAATTTAACTATGGAAAAGAAGAAGATACAAATACCTTAAATAGTAAGTGAAGTGGGTGATGTCACAACAGAACTATCTGAAATAAAAAAGGATAATAACAGGATACTATAAAGAACTGTACTCTAGCACATTCAAAAACATAGAAGAAATGGACAAATTTCTGGAAACACAAGATCTACCTAAACTAGCACAGACAGAGGTAGAAAATTTTAATAGACCCATAACAAAGGAAAAAATTGAGCAGGCCATAAAACAAAACAAAACAAAGACAACAACAAAAAAAAAAACTTCCCACACAAAAAACGTCAGAAAAAACCTGAATGTCTAACTAGGAAAACAAAGTGAGTTTTGCTTATTTTCAGACTTTCATAAGACCTCTCCAGTGATTCAAGCAGACACATAAATTTCCAACTACAGTAGGAGTATTTTAGATAAAAGCAAAATTTAAGTAGACTTATCGGTCATAATTGGGAGAAAGGATGTGATATGGGTAGTATAAGAAGCAGAGCAGCAGTAATAGCAACATGCCTTCAAGCTTCATCTCCTGTACCATCCTAGTCTCCCCTTCTAAGGACTTCTCCCAAGAAGTGCACATGCCCCTTTATCCTGCTTCTAGCAGCTCATTTTTTCACAGCTTCTTAAAAACCTGTGGGAATATTTGCGAGTTTCTGTATGGTCTAAAAAGAGTGTACTTTCTTTTGATCAAAACATAGATGTATTGGTCAGAAAAAATCACACTGGGACTTTGTTGCATTGCTAATCATAAGCATGCTTTAACAGGCAACACTGCATTTCTTTGTTAGTTGAATGTTTCCTTGCTTTCAGCTGGGTGCCCAGGTGTGCTGTACTGTAATCACTTCTACCATCTTCACACCTACAAATAGAGATAACAGCTAGTTCACCAAGTGTGAGGCTTAGAGGGACATGATTGTCTACCGAGATACCCCAAACATTTCTTGTTTTATTTTATCAAACAATGCAGGAAGCATCAAGAGAAGATGGAAGAAATACACAATACATATACTGTATTAGTCCACTATTGTAAAAAGTCAAGGAAAGATTTACATATGGAAGGAAATTTTCATTGTTGGCTACCAGGGATGGGAGGGGAAGGTAGGAGAGGAAAAATTATTAGATAGGTAAGAGACAAGTAATGATTTGGGTGAAGGGAAATACAATATACCAAAAGTGAGTGAGCAACACAATAACATTAAGGAAAAGGAAGACACAGAGAGGTGCACAAGTAGTAGAGGCAACAAAGATAAACACTTTTTCATACACAATAGTGCATTATCAGTAATAAGAAACATATTGGTCAATACATAGGTAGAGAGGTTAAATGATCAGGTATGTCTAGGCAAAAAAGAGCATACTCATAATCATATATAAATTTGGCAGATGACATTTCTTCATATATATTTGTATGTGCTACAAAAATGTCCATATATATAATAGAGCCAACAGGACAAAGTTATGATAACTTCTTAGTCACAGTCAAACACTTTTTCTTTACCATCTATTGTTTTTATTTTTATTGATTTTTTTAATTTCAATTTTTATTGTGATTTGGGTGGAAGTTTACAGAGCAAATTCATTTTCAATCCAGCAGTCCATACACATTTTGACTCATGACATTGACCACAATTCCCCATAATGTAATACCTCTCTTCCCACTTCCTCCCAATAGTTACCTCTTCCCTGGGTCCTTCCCTCCGATGCACTCCTGCCCCTCCACCCCAGCTATCTCCCTATGCAAACACTATCCTTCTGTTCCCCCAAGATTGATCACTCCAAGGAATGTATCTACCTGATGTAAATGTTCACCCTATATACCTGTCTATTGTTTGGCTGGAAGCCACAGGCATAAGTTGAGTTTCAGTCCTTAAGGGTAACTAGGGGCCATAGTCTCAGGGGTCTCACCAGGCTCCAACAGACCAGCAAACCTGGTCTTTTTTTTTTTTTTCTTTTTTTTTAAATGAATTAGAGTTTTGTTCCACATTGTTCTACCACTCTATCCAGATCCCCTGCACCCACCCCTCTCTGCCATCTATTATTTTTTAAAAACTCATTTCTTGAACCTTAAGTGGTATTTTCAGTGCATAAACAGGAAGAGCCCATATGCCTCACTGGGAATCTTAAGTAGGGCAAGATTTTACAAGTGCTATTTTAAAGTCATAGATTTACTATGATTTTAAGTGAGTTAAGGAATAAGGGGTTACAAAATGTGTCTTTCAATCTCAAAGGATGAAGGCATGTGCTATATATGTGTATATGTTAGTTAATAAATTCAAACTGTAGTTAGCTTATTTTTCTTTTTCACGATTATGGGGTTTATTAGGGAAAACCCCACAGGTTACAATTCAGGTTCAGGAATGTGCACAGGATACAATTCTTTGATCAAGAGAGCCTTAGCCTTAGCCATGCCCAAAGATACACCTCTCTTTGGACCTTGGCCTCTTGGCCTTGCCTCTGCCCTACTTGGGCAAGTGTTACAAAGCTCTTTTAGCTCTGCTGATAGGTACACTTTGGTGCACCTCACTTTGCTAGCAAGGATCCTGCCCAAAGGCACTCAGCTTTCTTGCTCTGTGGGTGGGCCAGACTTTTTCTTGCTGGTCTCAGTTTTGGTGTCACCATTTCTTTGCTGGACTCTCTGTTGGTTTGTCTGCTGTGGCCTCAGTACAGGGACCTTGGGTTCAAGGACATGTTCCACTCCACCTCTAGCTCATCTCACCTTCTGCTTCTAGGACAGTTTATTTTAAGCTTAGTGGAATGACAAAACTGACCAACACCAACATTAGGGTTCCATACACTTTATTTGCATGGTCCCTCTCCCACAAGGGCACCACGTAACTTACTTACATTATGATCAAGCTATTCAATTCCCTTGGTAGGCCACAAATCACCTCACATTTACATAGCTGCACCCAGGCATTTGGTGGACGCCACAAAGACCATGGCTAGGAGAACCATATCAAGTAATTCACTGCAGCACAAGATTGAATATGTACATCAATTTGGGGAGAATTGATATTTTAACATTTATTGAATCTTCTAGTTCATGAACATGGTACGTCTTTTCATTAATTTAGGTCTTCTGTGATATCTTTCCAGGAGCTCTGGTAGTGTAGTGCCTAAGGCATTTGACTGCTAACCAGAAGGCTGGAAGTTCAAACCCACCAGCCACTCCTTGGAAGGAAGTTTGGGCAATCTCCTTGGAAACCCAAGGAGGGGTCGCTGTGAGTTGGGTCTGACTTGATGGCACATAATGGCACAACACACATGATATTTTTCATTGGTATTGTATAGATTTTGGCACACAGATCCTGTATACTTTACTAGATTTATATAATTCAAAAATGGCCACAGCTGTGCATCCACAGGGCACTACCAGAAGTTCTAGTTGGATTAAGAAAAGGACACGTAACAAGGTTCATCATTATTGATATCAGATGGATCATGGCTGAAAGCAGAGAATATCAGAAGATTTCTACCTGTGATTTATTAATTACACAAAGGCATTTGCCTGAGTGTATCATAACAAATTATGGCAAATATTACAAAGAATGGGAATTCCAGAATACTTAATTGTGCTCATGTGGAACCTGTATGTAGGTCAAAAGGCAGTTGTTCAAACAAAACAAGAGGCTACTACATGGTTTAAAACTGGAAAAGGTGTGCAGTAGGGTGATATCTTTTCACCTTACTTATTCAAATTGTAGTTAGTTTAAAGAATCAAATCAATATGCATTGCTGACTATTGGATGTCTGGAAGACACAAGAGGAGAGAAAACTTTTTTTGTGGTAGAAAGGGCACTGAGCTTGATTTCCCATGTCTTTGCTTGAGTCCTGCAGTGTACTTTGTTTACAAGTTCTTAGTGAAGACTATTTGGAGAAGAGCACAGACCAGAAACTTCTAATAGTGTAGTCAATAGGTGATTATTATTCATAGAAAAAACAAGACAGACATGAGAAGAACAGCAAATGTTCTCATCAGCCACAGTTCTCTGAGGTTAGGTTCCCATCCTAATGTGTACTGTTATATCACATTCATGCACACCCCTCTTTGCGCCATGGTAGAAGAACACCAAAGCCCTTCATGCCCACGTTAGTACTAACCAACAGCCATGTCTAAATGCCAAACAATACGTACAGAGAGATAGTAGGGGAAAGGTGTAAAAAGAGTTTTAAAAAGTAGAAGACCCCCTGAGGGCAATGGAAAGCATTCATTGCATCTATTTAGGGAGGGTGACTATCTCTCAATGTCTAGTTTAGTTTTACTGGCATCAGGAGCATTCATTCTCCTGTATCCCATTAAGATAGTTTCACTTTGTAACTATTTGTAGCTGGGGAGATGGTGACAGAGATTATAACACATCTGTGCATCGATCAGTTCCTGAGACTCTTGGTAATAGTATTTTCTGGCAAGTCATTTTAGAGTCTTACTTGTAAAATAGGGTAAATAAATATGTTCATTAGATGTTGGTTTGGTGGGCAAAATGTAATGATGTCTATAAAATTTTGCAGTATACTGTGGTGTATATAAAAGTATTAAGAGCACAGCTTTACAGACAGACTACCTCATCTTGAAAACCCTCACATGTGACTGAAACTTCCTCCCTCCATCACCTCATCTGCTATTTCTGTGGCTGCCTTTTTTTTTTTTTTTTTTTAATTGTGATTTGGTTGAAAGTTTACAGAGCAAATTCACTTTCCATGCAGCAGCTCACGTACACTTTGTCTCATGACATTGACTACAATTTACCACAATGCAACAGCTCCCCTCCCACTTTCTCCCCATAGGTACCTCTTCCCTGTCTTCTTCCCTCCATGCCCTCCTGCTCCCTGTGCATACACAGCCCTTCTATTCTCCCATGATTGATCTCTCCAAGGAGTGTATCTACGTATTGTAAATGTGCAGCTATATTCCTGTTTTTTGTTTGGCTGGAAGCCACAGGAGTGTGTTCAGTTCCAGACCTGAAGGGCAGTTAGGGGCCATAGCCTTAGAGTTCCCACTAGACTCTATCAGACAGCAAAACTGGTATCTCTCTCTCTTTTTTATAACTATTTTGAGTTTTTTTCCATATTGTTCTTCCACTCTATCCAGGATCTCCTACACAGATCCCCCTCGGAGTGGTTGACAATGGTAGTCAGGCACCATCTAGTTCTGGTCTCATAGTCATATAGGCTGAGGATTGCACAGTATATCAGTCGTTTGGACTAATTGTTTTCATGAATCTTTGGTTTTCTTCATTCTTCTTTGTTCTAGATGAAGAGTCACCTGTTATTTCTGGATATGAATTTTACTAAGCTTAAAGAGATGCTAAAAAAAAAAAAAAAAAACCCACTGCCATTGAGTTAGTTCATAGAGATGCTAAGAGGATAAAAATAAGATAATGAATATATGTGTTTGGCAAATCATACATAAGCACTCAATGAAGACTCACTACTATTATTGCTTTATGTTTATTGACATTTCCCAAAACATATTCCTTGCTATTGTTATTTTTACTCTACTTTATAAGTTCTATATCACAGAACAGAACGTAATAGCCTACTGCAAAAATCCTTATCTGTTAAGCAGTTGATTCTATACCACTTTTCTTGGAATATTAGCACTCTTTTACTACAAGCACAAGAAACATTTATGAGAACTAAAACTAGAATATATTATATGAGAAATGGCCTTTTTCAATGGTGAATTTAAATTCCCTTCCCCCAAATTTATCAATTCAAGTAACATTTTTTTCTTTTCTTTTTTAGTTTCACTCCCCATTTACCATCCCCAACCCTAACCCAGTTTCCTCCCCTCCCTTCCCAGTAAACCCCCCCACCCTGTGCGCCTCAAAGTTATGCACTCCTGTGTGCTCCTGTGTGTCCTGCATTTCCTCCATGTGAATGTTGCCTCTCTGGTATCCCGTGGTCGATTGCTCCAAGGGATGCATTTCCATAGAGTATGTGGGTGCGTCACCCTGGGTTGAATGGTCTGTGGGCACATCTTGTTTACTATTGGGCTGAGAGCCAGCCCCTGGGAGTGACTTTTATTCCAGGCCCAGAATGTATCTCAGGGCCATAGTATTGGGGGTCTCACCAGACTCTATCTGACCAGTAATTCTGATCATTATTGAGTTTTTGGATTTTGTTCCATGTTTTTCCTCCCACTCTATCTGGGATCTTCAGTTTTACTCTTTTCCTGAGTGGTTGGCCTTGGTAGCCAGGCACCATCTAGTTCTTCTGGTCTCGAGGGCCATCATGTCCTAGGGCTAATTGCACTCTTCTTCGCTTCTGATGATAGGAGACCATTAGCTACATCTTAGATGGCCACTTGAAAGCTTTTCAGAGCCCAGTCACTACTCACCAATGTGGGATGAGGAACAAGACTTTTATGTATTTTGTTGTCCCAATTGAGTCTGGTGTCCCCCAGTACTATGGTCCTGAGATGGTAGCTCTATTGGATCTCTCTCTCACAGTGTCTGGGTGTCTGTGAAGGATAACTCCATGTCTGTCTTCTGTTGTTTCTGTAAGGATTGCAGATATTTTGTATCACTGGTATCTGTGCAAGATTAGCCACAGCTGAATCTATCCTTGGTCTAGAGTATACTCCTGTTCGCTGACCTCCATCTGATTCTCTCAGATGTTCATGTGTTCATCTGTAGCCTGGTGTTTGGTGTTAATGGTAATGCTGTATTATGGACACACTAGTTGGTATTCGCATCTGTCATCTATCTCCTATGTGCACAATTCAGTGTCCTCCCTTTTCCTAATGTTATCATGGTGGGCACAGACTCTTTCCATATATCCCTCCCCTTAACATGTCAGTGTGTGGGCTGATATTAATGCCTCCCCTTCCTTCCCCACCCTGGAAACCTACAAAGTGAGTTCTCTTTCCCAAGCAAACCCTTGTCTTTTTACTCAACTAACATTTTTAACATTTAGATATCCATTTAGTTACATATTTAGCAATGGATATTTACCGAAGATAATATTATTGAAATCAGAGCTATTTCAGAAAATCCAGAACACCAGATATCTGAGTGTATGGACATGAAAACTTGAAAGTGAGGAACTAAGTGATGCAAAGAAATCATTTATCTTTCTCGGGAAGTGGTCCTAGACATTCAAAATAGGTGATTGGTATTGGGTATAACTGATAATTCTGTTGAAGAAGTATTCTTCTTATAACAGTAAATTTCAACAGTCATGCAAAATAACTGTCTCCAATAAAATTCAGTTTGATTATTTCCACTGTTTCAGTTAACACCAGTTATCAAGTGTGATTGGCTCTCCTTTAACCAAAGTAAGGGTGACTCCCTAAAAGCATTTGCCAAGGAGAACAATTTGGAACTGAGCTGCTGGTGGAGGAGAAAATTGAATAAGTATCTAGAACAAGTTGCATGTGTCTGTGTGATTAAAAGCTTTCCTAATCTATGAGTCAGTGGTTTCTAAGAAGCGATTCATTAATTGTCGATGAAGAAGAGTTCTCGTGCCCATCAAGTGCAGTTTGTGTGTGTAGAATCTCTGCTTATTGAGTTATAATTGCCTCACTTCATTCCAGTGAGTAAAGATAATTTTCTTTTGTGTGTGTGTGAGTGTGAAAACATGTGTTATCAGCAAATTCCTTCTGCAATTGTAGGATGTCACTGTTTTTTCTTGTCTCTTACATGAGTGTGTTCTCAGAGCTTAGAGGCAAAGAATACAGTCTGAATTTTAAATATTCAGGTAAATGGTTACAGTCAACCACTGTCCCAGAACAGTCAAAGGAAACTAAGCAGTTGGTAAAAGAGTCTGTTGCACCTCTGTGATAAGACCCTCCCATCTGGTGCTTCTGAAAGAATTGACAGGCAACCCTAGGGGCTCCTGTACTTTCTTGGCCCTTGTCAGGATCTCTGGAGGGCAGATTTAAGTCCTGGCCCTTCAGTTAATACTGAAGAATCTAAGAATAAGATTCTCACCCCTTGCCAGAAAGAATGAAAAAGTGTGCAGCAAATTTAAAACATTATTACACAACCCTAAAATGATATTTTTTGAAAAGTTCATGGTTTTACCAAGATTCCAAATAAAAGTAATCAGTTTTACCTTGCTTTTCAATGTATTTCCATGCATCCTTTATATATTTATGGATCAGTATACCAGAAACTGTACTAATTAATCCAACTATAACCTTATTTGAATTAAAAGGTTAGGCAGTAGGTGATCACTTGGGAATACCTGGGTTGTGAGGATAAGCCTGCTTTTAATTTTTCAAATTTAGTGTATTGGTCAAGCCTTGGTCTAATAAAGACAAGACTTCAAAGGGGCAGGTGAGAATGGTTGCAAAACTTGAAGGATGTAATCAATGCAATTGAATTATACAAGAAGAAATTATTGAATTGGGGCATGTTCTGCTGTGTGTATACAGAGCAACAACAACAAAAACCCAAAATAAAGTATGAAAAAAACAAAACAAAACATGTAAGTCTTCAAATAGTAACTAACAGTGAATGAGCATACAGAATGGTTTGAGGGTAAGAGTAGTTTTTGTTGTTACGTGCCATCAAGTCTCACTGACTCATAGTGACTCCTCCTTGGGTTTCCAAGGCAGTCTATGGAAATAGATTGCCCAACCTTTCTTCTGAAGGAAGTGGCTGGTGGGTTTGGACCTCCAGCCTTCTGGTTAGCAGTCAAGTGCCTTAGGCACTATGCTACCAGAGGGTAAGAAGGAAAGGATCAAATGCTGAGGAAGAGTGGGCCAATGAGAGGAAGGATGGGAGGGTGAACAGGAGCTGGGGGCGGGGATTCCCTAAAGACAGAGGGGAGAGGGTGGAGCTGGAGATCTTTAACTCAAGTCTGAGGGGCAGCCAAAGGGATATAAAAGCCTGGTAGAGCCAGGCGGGGAAAGCAGCCTGCATCCAAGGATAGACTTTCCGGGAGAAAGGCTGAAGAGCAGGTCCAGGATGTCGAGGCTGCTCGTGTTCCACCTGCTAGGAGTCTGCCTGCTGCTGCACCAGCTCCCCACAGCTCTCTGCTACAAGCCCACAGACGTCGTGAGGCTATGCGGCCGCGACTTAATGCGCTTCTGGATCAGATTATGTGGCCAGCCCCACTGGGGAACGTTTTTCAGTAGGAGCAAGCCATCACTGGCAGCCCTCCCGCCCGCAGGTGAGAGTTCCCTTCCCCAGCCCTTGGTCTGAATGGCTGTCTGCACTCGGGTCCTGAATGCTGCTGCTGCTGCTGCCTCAAACTTTGGCCTTTGACTCTGAAACTTACTTTCATAAAACGAGCACCCAAGAATCTCACCAGAAGGCAGGAAAGCCTCACTTGATAGCAGCTAGGTGAGCTTCACTACCTGGCTTCTGAGAGGCTGGGTGGAAGCAGAGGGAAGCACAGAGCAGTTCCAGCTGCCCAAGTTCACTGGAGGCCTCAGTCACCCCAGGCACCCAAGAGCAAAGTGGTCTCGGCCACATTGGGCGCTGCTGGACTCCGGGGCAGCGGCAAAGGGCACCAGGCACTGACTTGTAAAGGGAGGACACAGGTGGTCCGCTTGTTCCCAAGCATGTACGTGCACAAAAGGGCATGAGACTGATCTCTGAGACCGCCACAGACCTTAACTTCTCTTCTTATTTGAAAGAAGTTGCACTGCTACCTCTGCCATCCAAACCTTCCTTTGTTTCTTTTTTAATCCAAACCAAATGGGAGAGGCTTGCGTCTCACTCTGTAAACCTGTCTGGAAGTTCAGATGGAGGAGAGGGGATGGAAGGGGAATAAAGGGGCCAGGGTGCCTACAAGAGAAACCCAAAGGACCAGAGTCCAGGGAAGCTCACCCTGCAGACACTTCGCTACTAGACCCATTTGGTGCCTTCAAGCTTTAGGAAGCTGCAATGGATTTTCTTTAAAAGTGAGATCTTGGAATTGAGTATAGCTCAAATCTGGAACTATTTTTAATATAGTAAGCCAGTTAAGAAGAATTTAGGATAGATAACATTGATATTTCTGGTCTCCTAGTTTCTGCTATTTGACAGGGAATGCCTTATGATAAGTTGAAAAGGACAGCTTTGCCATCCGTTAAGTAAATCAGCCAGAATGGATTCAGGTTTACACTAGAATTTCAATTTCATCTGAGTTTCTAGTTCTTTTGTGCTAAAACTCTCAAAATTGTATAATTGAGAGAGGAAAGATTAGAAAGTTTATGTGACTGAAAGTTTTTTGTTTGTGGGCAGGAAGAATGTTTTGTCTTTGTTTCTATTTCTATCTGGCTGTGCCAGAGACATGGTATCAGTTGATGAACGTTCTGGGGGTGAAGAAAGGGGAAGATGGGAGCTGTTTACAACTGCTTCCCAGCACTCACTTCTGCCCATCCTTGAGTGCTGTTCGAGCATAGTCTTCCTCCTCCAGGCACACAGAGCTTGTGCAGTGGGTGATGCACAACAGTGGGCACATACCACACATAGCACTTTAATCAGTAGACACAGCGCACAGACACCAATCGCTCTGTTAACCCAGTGATTTTGGTTAGTTTCTTTTAACCTTCTCTCTCTTTAATGTAAAGTATTATTGACTTGAAGGCAACATCAGGGGGAGGAAAAAATGGTTAAAAATGATTAAATAGATGTTTGATATCTCCTATCTCTGAGGCTTGTACCTCCTGCCAGTTCGATCAGAGCAGCTGAGAATTTTGCCTTTTTAACTTTATCGTGAGAGGCATCTGCCTGCATAGAGCATTTGATAGCCTCAAATAATTAACATACTTGGAAAGCATTACTATCATAACTCCGAAGTTGCTTGGTAAGGGACGAAAATTACTCAAGTAAGAAAAATCCATCTGTGGTCACATTGAGAACTTCTATGACCAGGACAACTTCACAGGGATGAGGGAACAGTGTCATGAAGAGTGAAAGTGCCACCATGAAAGCTTTAAGGGGGTCAAGGAAGAGACCAAAGTGGACAGGATGGCATCAAGAAAAATGTTGGGAATGCTGCAGTGCTTTGAGCTACCAAAGTTAAAATGTATAAGTATTAGGACACCGGCTGATTCTGTTTCCATGTATAGCAATACAGAGGAAAAGCTTTCCTTTGTTTATGCAAAGTTCTATAGTTTTTCTGATACTCCTTGACATGAATGTTCTCTCTCCCATTTTCTTTTTAACTCCACAGAAAATGTGTTATCCTCCAACAAAAATACAGAAAACTTAAATAAGATGTTGGCCTTCATTCCTAATTTTCAAGAGAAGGGGGTGGCATATGAAGAACGTCAGAAAATAATCCAGAAGAGAGACAGTGAAGTAGAAGACAACAGGCCTTCAGATGTGAACTACTTAGGCTTTGATAAGCATCCCCGAAAGAAGAGAATGCTGACTGAACCATTGAGTGACAAGTGTTGTCACCAAGGTTGTACCATAAAAGAACTTGTGAACATATGTTGAGATGTGTATGTCTCAGCCAAAGTTCACATGTCTTCTTGATGACACATTCACAGATGCCTTTGTCACCCACCATTGATTAGTAGAACATGAAAAATCATAACTAGTTGCTTAGGTTTCTGATTTGTCATGTAAGAAAATACTGTACGTTATTGAAGTTTCTGTTAGTAAATCTATTAATGCTAAAAAGTCTTTGTCTTTTTAATTTATGGCATAATTGCATTAGTTGATCTTTCATGTTATTAACTTAAATTGATAATGTCTTTATCACTTTAAACACACAATTTATACAATGCCTAGCACCTGGTACAATAGACCAAAATGTATTCAGTATATTGACTTTTGGAACAGATGTACATGAAGTATAAAATTCCTTAGTAATTTGACAAAGTAGCTCTGATGGTACAGTTGCTGAAGCATTTAGCTGCTAAACAAAAGGTTGGTGGTTCAAACCCACCAGCCATTCCACAGGAGAAACATGAGGCAGTATGCTCTCAAAAAGATGTACAGCCTTGGAAACCCTATTAGGCAGTTCTACTCTGCCCTGTAAGGTTGCTATGATTCCAATCCATTCAACGGCAGTGGATTTTGGTATGAAATTGAAAAGGTTTTTTGTGTTATGGAACTATTTATTACAAACAATCAGACTGGACACTAAATTAATTTAAAAGATTGGTGTCCATAAAATAGAACTGTTTTTCAAACTAGTCAACTTCTCACTGCCTTAGCTTTCTTAAGAGCAAACCACATTTTTAAGAAAAAAATAAATACACACACACACACATGTGATGCCCTCGAGTCGTACCCGACTCATAGCAACCCCTCCCTGGGGTTCCGAGGCAGTATCACTACAGAAGTAGATTGCCCAACCTTCCTTCTGAGGAGTGGCTGGTGGGTTTGAACTGCCAGCCTTCTTTGTTAGCAGTCAAGTGCCTTAGGCACTATGCTACCGGAGCTTCTTAATACAGAAGAGAATAAAAATTCAGTGTCGTATATTATAATTAGGTTCCTTTAGAAACATGTCATATGTTTACAAAAAAAAAAAACATTTTTTGTAAGCAAAATAACTAAAATGATGTGTTGTTTTTGTTAAGTGCTGTTGAGTAGGCTTTGGCTGATAGTGACCCTGTGTACAACAGAACGAAACACTTCCCAGTCCTACACCGGCCTCACAATCCTAGCTATACCTGAGCCCCTTGCTGCAGCCACTATTTCAATAAACCTCATTAAGGGTCTTCTCCTTTTTCTCTGGCTTCCACTTTACCAAGCAATCTCTAGGGAATGGTCCCTTCTAACAACATGACCAAAGTAGGTGAGATGAAGTCTGGCCATTGTCACTTCCAAGGAGTATTCCAGTTGCACTTCATCCAGGACTGGTTTGTTAGTTCTTCTGACAGTCCATGGTGCTTTCAGGATTCTTTGCCAACACCAAAATTCAAAAGCATCAACTCTTCTTTTGTTTCCCTTACTCATTATCCAGCTTTTGTATGCATATGAGTATGATTTAAAATACCATGGCTTGGCTTCAAGCACCTTAGTCTTCAAAGAGACATCTTTGATCTTCAGCACTTGAAAGAGGTCTTTTGCAGCAGATTTGCACAGTGCAATATATCGTCTCATGTTTGACGGCTGCTTCCATTGATGTTGATGGTGCAATCAAGTAATATGAAATCTTTAACAACTTTAATCTTTTCTCCATTTATTGTGACACTGCTTATTGGTCCAGTTGTGAGGATTTTTGTTTTCTGTATGTTGAAATGTAATCCATACTGCAGACTTCAGTCTTTAATCTTCATCAGTAAGTGCTTCAAATCATCTACACTTTCAGCAAGCAAGGTTATGTCGTCTGCACATCACAGGTTGTTAATGAGTCTTCCTCCAATCCTGATACTACATCCTTTTTCATATAGTCCAACTTCTTGTATTATTTGCTCAGCATACAGATTGAATAAGTACAGTGAGAGGACACAACCTGACATACTCCTTTCCTGATTTAAAACCACGCAGTTTCCCCTTGTTATGTTCAAATGACAGCCTCCTGGTCTATGTACAAGTTCTTCATGAGCACAATTAAGTGTTCTGGAATTCCCATTTTTTGCAATGCTATCCATAATTTCTTATGATCCACATAGTCGAATCCCTTTGCATAGTCAATAAAACACAAGTAAACATCTTTCTGGTATGTTTTGTTTTCAGCTAACATCCATTTGACATCAACAATATTATCCCTCATTCCACATCCTCTTCTGAATCCAGCTTGTATTTCTGGATGTTCTCTGTCAATATACTCCTACAATTGTTTTTGAATTATCTTCAGCAATATTTTACTTGAGTATGATATTAATGATATTGCTCAACAATTTCCCCATTCTGTTAGATCACCTTTCTTTGGAAGGGGTACAAATATAGATCTCTGCCAGGGAGCTGTCTTCCAAATTTTTGGTATAAACAAGTAAGTGCCTCCAGTGTGCCATCTGTTGGTTGAAATAGCTCAGTGGGTATTCCATCAATTCCTGGGACCTTATTTTTTTTGCCAATTTATTCAGTGCAGGTGTGACTTCCTTCTTCAATACCATTGGTTCTTAATCCTATGCTACTTCCTGAAATAGTTGAACACCAATAAATTTTTTGTACAGTAACTCTGTATTTCTTCCATCTTCTTTTAATGTTTCCTGCATCATTCAATATTTTGCCCATATAGTTTTTCAATATTGCATCTTGAGGCTTGCATTTTTTCTTCAGTTTTTTCAGCTTGAAAAATGTTGAGTGTGTTCTTCCCTTTTGGTGTTATAACTGCTGATCTCTGTACATCATAATAATTGACTTTGTCTTCTCCAGCTGTTCTTTGAAATCTGTTCATCTCTTTTATCTTGTCATTCCTTACATTGGCTTTAGCTACTCTCTTTTCCAGAGGAAGTGTCAGAGATTCTGTTGCCATCCATTTTGGTCTTTTCTTCCTTTCCTTTTTTTTTTTTTTTTTTAAATTGTGATTTGGGTGAAAGTTTACACAGCAAATTCACTTTCCGTACAGTAGCTCACATACACTTTGTTTCATGACATTGACTACAATTTCCCACAATGCAGCAGATCCCTCTTCCACTTCCTTTCCACAGTTACCTCTTCCCTGTGTCCTTCCCTCTCATGAACTCCTGCCCCCCCCCCCAAGCTGTCTCCTGTGCATACCCTGTCCTTCTATTCTCCAATGATGGTTCTCTCCAAGGAGTGGGACATTTACCTAATGTAAATGTTCAGCTCATATGCCTGTCTTTTGTTTTGCTGGAAGTCACTGGAGTGGGTTCAATTCCTGACATAAAGGGCAGCTAGGGGCTATAGTCTCAGTGGTTCCATCAGGCTCTATCAGATCAGCAAACCTGGTCTCTTTTTTTCTTTTTCTTTTAAAATGATTTTGAGTTTTGTTCCACATTGAGCTCCCACTCTATCCAGCATATCCTACGTAGATCCCCTTCCAAGTGCTTGACAGTGGTAGCTGGGCACCATCTAGTTATTCTGGTCTCATAGTCATATAGGCCGAGGATCGCATGGTGTACCAGTCGCTTGGATTAATTGTTTCCATGCATCTTTGGTTTTCTTCATTCTTCTTTGCTCTGGATGAGGAGAGACCCATTACTGTATCTAGATGGCCGCTTGCAAGCTTTTAAGATCCCAGTCACTACTTGCCAAAGTAGGATATGGAATAATGTTTTTGTGTAGTATGTTATGCCAATTGAGCTTGATGTTTGCTGTGACTATGATCCTGGGCCCACAGGTCCAACTACTCGCTCTCTCTGGGTAGCTGACTGTGGCCAAGAAGTGACTGCAACCTTGTCTCTTGTCAGCTCAGCTATATACCTGGGAATTTTTACAGAACATACAAATACACTTGTAGAAACATTGTCTGCCAACTCCATACATGCTCTTGGGCACACTGCCCCCTGCATAGATATATTTAATAGTTCAGCCTGTCCACCCATCTATCCACCCATTGATCAATGTTTGCCTTCACTGAAAATGTAGTACTGTATGTGCAAACGGGTTCATCTTTGTTGTCTGTACCCCCCATACACCTCTCTATGTCTTCCTTTTCCTCAAAGCCACTGTGATGACCACTCACATTTGGCACATTGCCCTTCTCTTCACCCAAATCAATACTTGTGTCTACCTATCTAATAGTGTTCCCTCCTCTCCCCTCCCACTCCTGGTAACCAACAAAGAAAATTTCCTTCCACATAAAAATCTTTCCTTGACTTTATAATAACAGACTGATACAATATTTGTCCTTCTGTGATTGACTTATTTCACTCAGCATAAATGTCCTCCAAGTTCATCCATATTATGTGGTGTTTTTCAGATTCTGTGTTATTCTTTAGGGTTGCGTAATATTCCATTGTGTGTATGTACCATAGTTTGGTTATCCATTCTTCTGTTGATGGGCACGTAGGTAGTTTCCATCTTTTTGCTGTTGTAAATAGTGCTGTGGTGAACATGGGTGTTCATATATCTGTGCATATATACCTGGCTCTCACTTCTTTAGGATATATACTGCCAAAGGGGCAAGCAGGCCACATCTTCTGACCTCCTTGAACTCCACAAGAGGAAGACAGAATCACCATCAGTAGCCCAAGGCATATCCCTGTGAGGCCAGACATGCTGCCTCCCTCCAGCCCTTTCATCAACCCTGACACCAATTGTTCCTTCTGCAGCACCCACCACCTCCTTGCTATATTTGATAATTCGCTGCAGTGGCCACACACAACTCACAGATTATGGGGTTTATATGGGAAGCACTAGACAACAATTCAAGGTCAGAAGTGCCCTCAGTCTCTTGCAGCTGGCCTTCTCACTCAGTAGCCAGCAGTCTCAGCAGCACATCACTCTCTCAGCTGTGCATGTCTCTTGCATCTCTCTCTCAGCAGTGTATATTTTTCACATCTCTCTCTCAGGAGTATGTGTCTCTCTCATCTCTCTCTCAGCAGTGTGTGTCTCTCACATCTCTCAGGAGCATGTTTCTCTCAGCAGTACATCTTTATCACCCAACAGTCAGAGAGACTCCTTCTGCCTCTAGGAGGGTTCCTTTTGAGCCTGGAACAGTGGCCAAACTAACCAATCCCAACATCAGAATTCTATACACCTGAGAGAGAGAGAACTTCCCGGAAGAATGCTTTGTGCCACTCTCAACAGAAATACCCCGGGTGGATAACTTTAACAATCAGGAGCTACTCAGTTGCTCATGGCAAATTCCACCATGGGGTTTACAAAGCCTTATGGCTAGAAAAGCCACACTATGCAATTTACTATACTGCAGACCACCCCCTGACTTTTCTAGCCCCTTATCCCTTTTATACTTCAAAAATTAAGAGCCCCTTCACCATCAGGTTAAGAATAAGCACACCCATGAAAGCATGTAAGCCAGCCACTTCATACCTTTATCTTCTTTCATTTTAGAGAGCCAATTTCTAATTTGCCCATCCCTATCAAACCAGTACTCTGAGGAGACAAGCACAGTCCTTTCTCTCTGGAGAATCTTCTGTTCTGCTTGGAAATTTCAGGCATCTGCATCCATAAACAAGCAAAGTTCAGTGCAGCACAAGCCATCAAATTGCAGCAACTTAACAACAGTTCAGTGCCAAACATCTTCCTCTTTGTTTGGTTGGGTTCTGGTCAGCTCAGCCCTAGCCATCCCAGCTAGGTCATGGGTACCAGCGGCAAAGTCTGGAAGTCATACTCTTCCTTTCAGACCAGCCAGCACCTTCTCTCACATCGTCAGTCCTCAGGGACTATTTCAGTGCCCGTAGGCTCACAACTTCTTGCACTTCAGACCAGCCGGCCCTTCCTCTCATCCCCAGCTTCCATGGCCTAGGTCAAAGAGTACCGAATTTAGCCCATTTCTTCATTGCTGCTCTTCCCTCATTTCCACTCAAGTGGACTCAAGTGGTCACAAGTGAGTAGCTTACAAGCCTACTACTCACTGGATTCCTTTAACTTCCAGTCCTGGAAGGGATTTCTCTCATGGAGCATGACTTTCTTGCCTCAATGCACCCAAAACCTATCTGCTTGCTCAAAATTCAAAAAGCCAAACATTTTTTTTTTCCCCTCTTCAAGTACTTATTCAAATGAAAAACTTCTGTTTCCTCAGTAGTACTGGGTGGGGCTCAGGTTTTCTACCTAAGCCCCCTATACTCTACACAAATGGTTTGAAACAAAAGCCTGTGTTTCTTCTGGGTAAATTCTATTTCCCCTTTTAACATATCCAGTCAAGTACTGGCTGAAGGCAGATTTACACACTCTTCATTATATATATCCGATAATTATCTCTAATGTACAGGGAGGTAAGAGAACATTCAATACTTGTAGTATGTTCAGATAAACACATAATCGAAAACACATAATCCTTCTTAAGACATTCCAGGTTCATCTCTTCACCTTGATTACCTTCCCATTTTGTGTATATGGCCTTGGGCCTTTAGCTGGGTATAACCAAAAGCCCTAGACTCTGAATCAATTATCTCCTTTAATAAGTAACACCAACCAAAGTAACCATCTAAGAATCCAAAGTTTCACTTCCCAGGCCCCTTTCTTCTTTCTTTTACAAAATCGTATGCTTCTGAGTCTGGAACCACTGCAATGAATCCCACCACTTCTGACACAAACTGCCAAATGGGCAAGGAGGCAGCATTTTCTGACCTCCTCTAACCCCACAAGAGGCAGACAGAATCACCATCAGTAGCCCAAGGCCTATCTCTGTGAGGCCAGACATACCGCCTCCCTCCAGCCCTTTCATCAACCCTGACACCAACCATTCCTCCTACAGCATCCACCACGTCCTTGCTGGGTTCGATAATTGATAATTCACTGCAGTGACCACACAGAACTCACAGATTATGGGATTTATTAGGGAAACATCAGACTACAATTCAAGTTCAGAAGTACACTCAGTCTCTTGCAGCTGGCCTTCTCACTCAGTAGCCGGCAGTCTCCGCAGCACATCGCTCTCTCAGCAGTGTGTGTCTCTCGCATCTCTCTCTGAGAAGTGCATGACTCTCACATCTCTTTCTCGGTAGTGTGCATCTCTCATGTCTCTCAGGAGTGCATTTCTCACAGCAGCACGTCTTTTTCAGCCAGCAGTCAGAGAGACATCTTCTGCCTTTAGGAGGGTTCCTTTTGAGCCTGGCAGAGTGGCCAAACTAACCAATCCCAACATCAGAATTCTATATACCTAAGAGACAAAGAACTTCCCAGAAGATTGCTTTGTGCCACTCTCAACAGAAATACCCCAAGTAGATAACTTTAAAAATCAGGAGCTACTCAGTTGCTCATGGCAAATTCCACCATTGTTGTTGTTGTTGTTATGTGCCATCAAGTCAGAGCTGATGCATAGTGACCCCTCCTTGGGTTTCCAAGGCAGTATCACCACTGAAGTAGGTTGCCCAACTTTCCTTCTGAGGAGTGAGTGGCTTGTGGGTTTGAACTGCCAGCTTTTCTGGTTAGGAGTCAAGTGCCTCAGGCACTACACTACCAGAGCTCCTAAATTCCACCATGGAGTTGACAAAGACTTGTGGCTAGAAAAGCCACACTATGTAATTTACTACACCACATAGACTTAGAAATGGAATTGCTGGGTCAAAAGGTGTTTCTAATTCCAACTTTTTAAGGAATAACCATACTGTTTCCACAGTGTTTGTATCATTTTACAGTCCCACCAGCAGTGTATGAGAGTACCAATCTCTCCACATCCTTGCCAGAATTTGTTATCTTCTATCTTGTTAAACTTTGCTACTGGTGCTGGGGCAAGATGGTATCTCATTGTTGTTTTGATATGCACCTCTCTAATGGCTAATGATCATTGAGCATTTCTTCATATGTTTGTTGGCTGCCTGAATATCCTCTTCATGTCTTCTGCCCATTTCCAATTGGATTATTTGTGTTTTTCTTGTTGAAGTGTTGGAGTAGTCTATAAATTCTAGAGATAAATCCATTGTCAGATATACCATTGCCAAATATTTTTTTTTTCCAAGTCTGTAGGTTCTCTTTTGACTCTATTTATGCCATATATCAGGGACCCTAAATTTGCTCCTAATTTTTCCTTGAGAACTTTATAGTTTTAGGTTTCACATTTAATTCTTTGATCCATCTGGAGTTAATTTTTTTGCATGGTGTGAGGTACAGATCTTGTTTCATTTTTCTACAAATGGATACCCAGTTTTGCCAGCACAATTTATTAAACAGACATCCCCATTTAATAGATTTTGACTCTCTGTCAAAGCTGACCATAGGTCAATGGATCTATTTTTGGGGTTCTCAATTCTATTCTATTGGCCTATGTGTCTGTCATTATACCAACACCAGGCAGCTTTGACTACTGTGGCTGCATATGAGGTTTTGAGATCCGTGAGTCTGAGATCTCCTACTTTGTTCTTCTTCTCCAATATTGCTCTGCTTATCTGAGATCTCTTTCCTCTCCATATAAATTTAGTGATTGTTTCTTCCATATCCTTAAAGGATGGTGATGGGATCTGGATTGGGATTGCATTGAATGTATAGATTGCCTTGGATAGAACTGACATTTTCCCAATGTTCATTCTTTCTATCCATGAGCTTGGTATGCTTTTCCATTTATGTAGATCTCTTATAGTTTCTTGAAGTAGTGTTTTATAGTTTTCTTTGTACAGGTCTTCTGTATCGCTGGTAAGATTTATTCCCAAGTATTATATTTTATTTTATTTTTTGGTAACTATTGTAAATGGTATTGATTTCCTTATTTCTTTTTCAGTAATTTCTTTGCTGGTGTAGAGGAATCCAACTGATTTTTGGATGTTGACCTTGTATCCTGCAACTATGCTAATTCTCTTAAATATTTCCAGTAGATTTTTTACTGAGTCTTTTGGGTTTTCTAGGTATAGGCTCATATTGTCAGCAAATAGGGATAGTTTGACTTCTTCCTTACCAATTTGGATGCCTTTGATTTCCGTTTCTTGCCTTATTGCCCTGGCTAGGACTTCCAATACAATGTTGAATAGAAGTGGTGAGAGAGGGCATCCTTGTCTGGTTCCTGTTCACATGAGGAATGGTTTCAGTCTCTGTCCTTTGAAAATAATGTTGGTTGTTTGTTTTGCATATATGCCCTTATTATGTTGAGGAATGTCCCTTCTATTCCTATTTTGCTGAGAGTTTTGATTAGGAATAGGAGTTGGATTTTATCAAATGCCTTTTCTGCATCAATTGGTGTGATTATGTGGTTCTTTTCCTTTGTTTTATTCATGTGATGAATGATGCTGATTGTCTTTGTAATGTTGAAACATCCTTGCATACCTGCTGTGAATCCCACTTGGTCATAATGAATGATTTTCTAGATATGTTGTTGGAGTCTATTGGCTAGTATTTTGTTGAAGATTTTGTATCTATATTCATGAGGGATATTGATTTGTAGCTTTCCTTTTGAGTGATGTCTTTGCCTGGTTTTGGTATCAAGGTTATGCTTGCTTCATAAAATGAATTTGGGAGGATTCCATCTTTTTCTATGTTTTGGAATAGAATGAATAGGATTGGTGTCAGTTCTTCTCTGAATGTTTGGTAGAATTCTCTGGTGAAACTGTCTGGGCCAGGACTATTTTTTGTAATTTTTTTTTAATGACCTATACAATTTCTTCTTTTTTATGGATCTGTTCAAATTTTCCACCTTAGTCTGTGTTAGTTTAGGTAAGTGGTGTGTTTCTAGAAAACTGTCTATTTCCTTCAGATTTTCAAATTTGTTGGAGTACAGTTCTTCATAGCACCATGATAATATCCTTTTTTATTGCTATTGGTTTTGTTGTAATGTCACCCATTTCATTTCTTATCCATGTTATTTGTATTCTCTCCCTCTTTTCCTTTGTTAAATTTGCCAGTGGTTTGTCAATTTTATTAATGTTTTCAAAACACCGATTTCTAGTCTTGTTGAGTTTATCTATTGTCTTTCTATTTTCTGTTTCATTGATTTCTGCTAGAATATTATTTCCTTTCTTCTGGCAACTGTAGGCTTATCTTTATGTTCTTTTCCTAATTGTTGGAGATGTTGTTGAAAGTATTGATTTTGACTCTTTCTTCTTTTTTTGATGTGTGCATTTTTTGCTATAAATTGGCCTCTGATCACTACTTTTGCTGTGTCCCAAAGATTTTGATATATTGTATTTTTATTCTCAGTTTTTAATTTCATTTTTTTAGTTTTTCTATTATTCAGTTGTTTTTGAGAAGAGTTTTGTTCAGTTTCCATGTGTTTGTTATTTTTCCATTGATCTTCCTATTGTTGATTTCTAATTTGATAGCACTGTGATCTGAGAAGATGCTTCGCAGTATGTCAATGTTTTTAAATGTATTAAGGTTTGCTTTATGGCCTAACATATGCTCCACCATGGAGAATGTTCCACGTGCACTGGAAAAGAATGTGTATTGTGCTTTTGTTGCGTGGATTTGCTCTGCAGATAACTATAAGGTGAAGTTGGTGGATTATATTATTTAGCTCTCTGGGTCTTTGTTGAGTTTCTTTCCAGTTCTATTTTTCATTGAAAGTGGTGTATTAAAGTCTCCTGCTATGACTGTAGAGTCATCTATTTGCCTTTTCAACTCTTCTAAAGTCTGATTTAGGAGCTCTGGTAGCATAGTGCCTAAGGCACTTGACTGTTAACCAGAAGGCTGGTGGTTCAAACCCACCAGCCACTCCTCGGAAGGAAGATGG
>NW_006921743.1:2617707-2627895 GCF_000298275.1 Orycteropus afer afer
TGTGTCTCTTGTGGACAGCATACTGATGGGTTATGTTTTCTTATCCAATCTGCAACTCTCCATCTTTTGCGTGGTGCATTGAATCCATTGAAATTCATTGTAATTATCGACAAGTATGAATTGGTTGCTGTCATTTTGTTACATGCTTTTTCATGGTGTTCCTTGTTTCTTTGTTCTATATAATTTTCTGTGGTGAGCTCATTATGTTTATGAATCATGTTATCATTTCCTTTGTTGCAATTGTTTTGGTATTTGCTAAATATTTGTGCTTGTCCTCTTTTTTATTGTGATGTGAAGGTTTATCATTTGTCTTTGAAATTACCCTAGATTTACAATTTTTCCCCCAAGTTTAGAACAGGTATTCAACCTTGCAACTCTCTTGACTTCCCCAACATTCAGAAGTTCTGTAACTGCACTGGGAGCTCTGGTGGCATAGTGTCTAAGGCATTTGACTGCTAACCAGAAGTCTGGTGGTTCAAATCCACCAGCCACTCTTCAGGAGGAAGGTTGGGCCATCTACTTCTGCAGTGATACCGCCTCAGAAACCTAAGGAGGGGTTGCTATGAGTTGGATCCTACTCAATGGTAGTGCATTGCATTTTGTTGCTTTGTAACTACACTATTTTTTCCCTCTTTTTCATTTGTAGTTGTCATCATTTGCCAATTGATATCTCTAGTTCCCTGTTTACTATCTTGTAAGCTTATTTTACTTTGGATATTTCCATAAGTGTGTTGGTTTCTGGGTTATATAATCTGGGGTGTTAATGGTCAGTTGTTTGCTATTATTGCTTCTCTGTTCAAAAGACTCCCTTTAGTATCTCTCGTAAGGTTGGTCTGGTTTTAACAAATTCCTTTAATTTCTGTTTATCTGGAAATCTCCTAATTTCACTATCATATTTGAGGGACAAATTTGTCAGGTATATAATTCTTGGTTGGAAATTTTTCTCTTTCAGGGTTCTATATATGCCATCTCATTGCCTTCTCACTTGCATGGTTTCTGCTGAGAAATCAAAGCTTAGTCTTATTCGTTGTCCTTTGTAGGTAACTATTCATTTTCCTCATGCTGCTTTCAGGATTCTTTCTTTGTCTTTGGTTTTGATGAGTTTGATGATGATATGTCTTGGTGATTTTCATTTGGGGTCTATCTTACTTGGGGTTTGTTGGACTTCATGAATGGGTATATTCTCATCTTTAATCATATCAAGGAAATTCTCTTCCAACAAATCTTGGACAATTTTCTCAGTGGTTTTCTTTTTCTCTTCCTGTTCTGTATCTGATTACACATAAGTTATACCTTTTGATGATATCCCACATGAACCTTAGGCTTTCTTCATTTTGTTTTGATCTTTTTTCTGATTGATCCCTTTCAAAAGAAGTATTCAGGCATTGTTTTCAATCTCATAAATTCTGTCTTCAATTGATTCTATTCTCCTTTGCCCTTTCAATGTATTATCTGTTTCTGAAAATTTAGCATTAGTATTCTGGACAGCTATCTGTAGATTTTGTATCATTTCTAATTTTTCATTTATTTTGTCATCTCGCTCTTGTATTTTCTTCCAAAAATTTTCTAGGGTTTTGTTTGTGTTTTCCTTAATTTTTTTAGTGTTTTCCTTGATCTGTCTCTCAATCCTTTGAAGATATCTAAATATAATTCTTTTGAATTCCTTATCAGGGAGTTCCAATGCTGCTTCTTCATCAGGGATGTGTCCTGTTCCCTTGTTTCTACCACTTTGTTTTGCTTCTTTGTGTGGACTATGGTGGTCTATTGTCTCTGAGACACTGTGATGTTGTTGTGTTTGTTGTTGTTGTTGTTGTTTGCCGTCGAGTCGGCCCCGACTCATAGCGACCCCTCCTTGGGTTTCCAAGGCAGTATCACTACGGAAGTAGGATTGCCCAACCTTCCTTCCGAGGAGTGGCTGGTGGGTTTGAACCGCCAGCCTTCTGGTGAGCAGTCAAGTGCTTTAGGCACTATGCTACCAGAGCTCCTGTTGTTGTGTTTAGATCTCTGTTAACTGTTTTTGAAGAGCAACTAAGGGTGAGTCAGGCTCTTCTTGGTGGTTGTTTATCATTGGCCAGTTGGTGGAGAAGAAAGTGGTGGCTCTTACTCAGTGGAGCTGCAGGAAGTGCAGGTGTTGTGTCATATGGGCACTTTTGCTGTCTCCCAGTCAGTTAGACAAAAACAACAATCAAAACACCTTTCCAGTAGTTCATGTCCTGAATATCCTTGTGTTTCCCAGCAAGTGGAGCCTATTCTTAAGTCCCTGGAATCTGAGAGAACACTGTCATTTTAAATATCCAAAGTGGTCAAACCACCTGTAAATATTCAAAATGGCTGTGCTCTTCGGACAGGCAAAAGTCCACAACTCAGTCCATCTCCCTCTTCACTGCTTCCTCTTTTATTTATCAGCCACCAGTGCAGTCCTCCATGTAGCCCCTGGGTAGTAGGGCCAATTTTTAGGTTAATACTTAGGTCCTAACACCACTTGGCAATATCCAAGCTCTCCATGCTGTCAGAATCACTGACAGACTGCAGCTCTGTATGTCTCCTTTTTCAGTGTTTTCATGCAGGTTTTCTACTAAAATACAATCTGCAGTATGGATTACATCTCAATATAAAGAAAACAAAAATCCTTACAACTGGACCAATGAGCAGCATTACAATAAATGGAGAGAAGATTGAGGTTGTCAAAGAATTCATGTTTCTTGGTTCTACAATCAATACCAATGGAAGCAGCAGTCAGGACATTAGATGACATGTAGCATTGGGAAGGTCAACCACGAAGGAACTGTTTCAATTGCTGAGGAGTAAGGATGTCTCCTTGGGGACTAAGGTGCACCTGACACAAGCCATGATATTTCTAATCATCTCATATCCATGTGAGAGCTGGACAATGAATAGGAAAGACTGAACAAGAGTTCATGCTTTTGAGTTGTGGTGCTGGTGAAGAATGCTGAAAGTACCATGGACTTCTAAAAGAACTAACAGATCTGTCCTGGAGGAAGTGCACCTGAAATGCTCCTTGGAAGCAAGAATGGCCAGACTTCATCTCACCTATTTTGGTCATGTTGTCAGAAGGGACCATTCCCTGGAGAAGGATGTCATGCTTAGTAGGGTGGAGGGTCAACGAAAGAGGGGGAGGCCTTCAACAAGATGGATTGACACAGTGGCTGTGATGATGGGCTCAAGTATAGCAGGGATTGTGGAGCTTGCGCGGGATCGGGCAGTGTTTTGTTCTGCTGTGCATGGGGTCACTATGAGTTGGAAATGACACGATGGCACCTAACAACAACAACAACAAAAATATATCTTTCCTTCCAAAGCTCAGGGCTCCAGGATTATATTCTGTATCTCTTTTAATTGGTTCCCCTTTTCTTTATTGAGAGGGTCAGTATTTTTTGTCTGCCTCTTCTGTCATCTTACTGGGACCCTTATCCTATCTTTTTAATGAAATTTTGCTTTCTTTATGTGTGATGTTCTTGATGTCATCCCATAATTCAACTGGATTTCAGTCATTGGTGTTGAATGCATCAAATCTATTCTTCAGATGATCTGTAAGTTAGGTGGGATATAATCACAATTATATTTTGCCTCTTTTGGAGTTGTTTTAATTCTCTTCAGCTTCAGTTTGGACCTGCATATGAATAGTTGATGGTCTGTTCCACATTCAGCTCCTGGTCTTGTTTTGGTTGAAGATATTATGCACCTCCATTGCCTCTTTCTACAGAGGTATTCAATCTGATTCCTGTGTATTCCATCTAGCGAGATCCACACGTATAGCCACTATTTATGTTGTTGAAAAATGTATTTGCAATGAATAAGTCATTGGTCTTGCAAAATTCTATCATGTGATCTCCAGCATCATTTCTATCACCAAGGCTATGTTTTCCAACTCCTGGGGATTTTTCTTTATTTCCAATTTTCACATTCCAATCACCAGTAATAATCAATACATCTTGATTTCATATTTGGTCAATTTCCCACTGTAGAAGTTGGTAATAATCTTAAATTTCCTCATCTTTGGTTTTGGTGATTGGTGTGTAAATTTGAGTAATAGTATTAACTGGTCTTCCTTGTAGGCATGTGGATATGATCCTTTCACTGACAGTATTGTACTTCAGGACAGATATTGAAACATTCTTTGTGTTCATGAATGACATGTCATTCTTTTCAATTTGTCATTCCTGGCATAGTAGATGATATGACTGTCTTATTCAAAATGGCCAAAACCAGCTCATTTAATGCCGAGGATATTGATCTTTATGTATTCTATTCCATTTTTAACAACTTCCAATTTTCCTAGATTAATTCTTTGTACATTCCACATTCTGATCATTAATGGATGGTTGCAGTTGTTTCTTCTCATTTTTAGTTGTGCCATATCAGCAAATGAAGGTTCTGAAAGCTTTGCTACATCCACCTCATTAAGGTCAACTCTACTTTGAGGAGGCAGCTCTTCCTCAGTCATATTTTGAGTGCCTTCTGACCGGAGGGTCTCATCTTCTGGCACTATACTAGACAGTGTTTTAGGGATATTCATAAAGTTTTCCAGTAATATATCAGACAGTGTTTGATTGCTGTTCATAAGCTTTCCACTGGCTAATTCTTTGAGAAGTGGATGGCCTCTTCCTTCTCCTGAGTCTGTTTTAGTCTGGAAGTGCCACTGAAACGTATCCACCATGAATGACCCTACTGATATTTGAAATACTGGTGGCATAGCCTCCAACCTCACAGCAACATGCAAGCCACCACAGTGTGACAAACTGACAGACAAATGGTGGACCTTTTGGTTAGCAGCAGAAAAACTTAATTATTGGCATCACACTTATATTCCTTCCTTATTACCACGAAAATCCAACAAAACCTACTGCTATCAAGTTCATTTACACTCATGGTAACCACAAGCCTTACAGAGTAGAAATGTTCCTAGGATTTTCTTGGCTGTAATCTTTAGGAAACAGATTGCCAGATCTTTTCAGGAATGTTTCTTTGTTGCTTTGTGCAATTGTTTCTTTTCTTTTCAATTGTGATTTGGGTGAAGATTTACAGAGCAAATTCACTTTCCATACAGCAGTTCACATACACTTTGTCTCATGTCATTGACCACAGTTTACCACAATGCAACAGCTCCCCTCCCACTTCCTCCCCATAGTTACCTCTTTCCAGTGTCCATCCCTCCACACACTCCTGGCCCCTGAGCTGTCTCCCTGTGCATAAGCAACCCTTCTTTCTCCCATGATTGTTCTCTCCAAGGTGTGTATGTACTTGAGGTAAATGTTTAACTCACATGCCTGTATTTTTGTGCAATTGTTTCTTATATTACATTAAGCTGATACTAAAATAATTTCTGCCAACACTCATCTGTCATATTCTGGTGGTTTAAGTGTTGCTGTGAGGCTGTAGGCTATGCCACCAGTATTTCAAATACCAGCAGAGTCACCCATGTTGGACAGGTTTCAGCAGAGCTTCCAGACTAAGACAGATTGGGAAGAAGGATGAGACAATTGCCTTATATGTGTGTGAAAGCTGGGCAATGGATAAGGAAGAATGAAGAAGAGTTGATGCCTTTGAATTGTGGGTTGGTGAAGAATACTGAAAATATCATGAACTGTCAGAAGGATAAACAGATCTGTCCTGGAAGAAGTGCAGACAGAATGCTCCTTGGAAATGAGAATGGACAGAATTTATCTCAACTACTTTGGTCGTGTTGTCAGAAGGGATCATTGCCTGTAGAAGTATATGATGCTTGGTAAAGTAGAGGGTCAGAAAGAAAGGGAAAAACCCTCAACAAGATGAATTGACACAGTGGCTGCAATTATGGGCTCAAGTACACCAATGATTGGAAGATGGGTCAGGACCAGGGAGTGTTTCATTTTGTTGGGCATAGGGTCACTATGAGTTGGAGCTGACTCAATGGCACCAAATAACAACAACAAAGTAAATTCTGACAGAAGTGGTACGTAAGGCAATAAAAACAATTAAAAAACATTGTGCTACACTCAGAAATAAAATTTTGCACTTATTTTTAAATAATGATATACTGCTAGAGAAATATATACTAGAAGTGATAGATGTACCAGTTATTTAGACATATTTAGCTACTTGACAAGGTGTGCCATGAAAATTAGTTATTTCCCTTGACCATGCTAATATGCTACCTAGGTGCACTATCTTTCTTAGGTGCAGAAGAAACTAAATGTTGCTTCAGCTAAAGCTAAAATTCTAAATTAGATTTTTTTTTTTTTTTTGTAAAAACATTAAGTGATTTAAAGCTATCAAGATGTTTTAAGCCCAGAGACATTTCTATATTGATGACTAATTTTAACTTGGTAAAATTAAGGATATTTTACAAATTGTTCTTTTAAAACAGAAGACAATTTTATGAAAGCAATTTTGGTATGAAATTGTGAGTCATCTGCAAATCCAATTTTCAAATAAGGAATTACTTTGGAGGAAGGAGCTCTTGTGGCATATAGTTCAATCATTGGGCCACCGACCCCATGGTCAGTGGATCAAACCCACCAGCTGCTCTGTGGAAGGACAATGTTGTAGTTTGCTTCCTTCAATATTTACAGCCTTGGAAACTCTATGGGGCAGTTTTACTCTGTCCCAAAAAGGTCACTATGTGCTGGATTCCACTTGATGCCAGTGGGTTTGGGGTTGGAGGAAGCAGTCTCTGGTGGATGCAAATAATTAACATGCTTGGCTCCTACTCAAATGCTTAGAGGTTCTAATTCATCCAGAGGCACCTTGGAAAAAAGAGCTAGCCATCTACTTCCAAAACAGCAGAACATAAAAACCCAATGAAGCACAGCTCTACTCTGAAATACATGGAGTTACCATTAGTCTGAATCAATTTGATGGCAACTGATATTGTTTTTGGTTTTGGAGGAGAGACTTACCCATAGATTATATTCCAAAATCTGTCACCCCATAAAAATACCTCTCTAACTCCAGTTTAAGGAGCTCTGGTGGTAAAGTAAGGAGCTGTGGTAGTGTGGTGCATAAGGCTTTTGACTGCTAACCATAAGGTTGGTGGTTCAAACCCACTGGCTTCTCTGTGGAAGATGGAGCAATCTACTTCTGTAAAGATTTAATGCCTAACAAACCCAAAGGGGATTCTATGAGTCAGAATTGACTTGATGGCACTTAGTGAATGAGTGTGGTGGTTTAGTGAGTAAGGCATTTGGCTGCCATCCTTAAGGATGGTGGCTCAAACCCACCAGCTGCTCTGTGGAGGAAGATGAGGAAATCTACTTCTGTAAAGATTTATAACCTTGGAAATGCAATGGGGGCTGCTATGAGTTGGAATAAACTAGATGGCAGTGAGTTTGGTTTTGATTAACTCCAGTTTGAGAAGCCACTCCCAATTGGCTTGTCTTCATGAAAAGAAAGAAACTCATTGGAAAGCACTGCCTGCAATTGCCCCACAGCTCTAATCAGGTTTTATTGCAAGAGTTGCACAATGCCCAGCATTTGACAAATGATGAGTAGGCTCTTTTCAAGGATTGAAATCTTAGTTTTAATTCAGAACTAAGTATTTATTAGTTTATTTCAGAACCACCCTAACTGCTTTCAAGCCTTCAGGTTTATCTGTGTGGAGCTGAGCTAATTTGAGTAGGTTTTGAACACAAACAAATTAGGTCTTTGAAAATGTGGTCCTATTTGAACTTACAATATACTTGGAGGGTTGTCCATGGAACCCACTGTCAGGCATGATCTGCCAACTTGTTTAAAAATGTAAAAGTTATCAAAATATTTTGTCTTACCAAATAAGACATATATAGAATACGATAAATAAAGATTTAAATATTTTGTGCAGGAACATATATTATCAGCATATTTTGGGGGTGGATTGTGGTATTATGCTGCTTTTTTTCCTTAATCTTTTTGATTTATTTGTGTGTCTATATGTGTTCTCTAGTGTCTAAAGAATATAATCTAAAATTAAGATATTTATGTAATTGGTCATAGTCAACCAATCTCCTGGAACAGTCAAAGGAAAGTAAGAAGTGGGTAAAGGTGATAGAGTCCGATTTACCATGGTGTGAGAAGACCTTCCAATCCAGTGCTCTTGACAGACTTGACAGGCAACCCTAGATGTTCCTGTGCTTTCTTAGCCTGTCATGATCTCTGGAAGGCAGATTTAAGTCCTGACACTTTAAGTTCCATCTAAGGTCAAAAGAATTATATTTAGGTACCTTAAAAGGATTGAGAGACAGATCAAGGAAAACCCTGAGAAAATCAAGGGAAAAACAGAAAATTCTAAGAATTGAGGGAAACAATACAAAAACCAGCTGAAAAAAAAATTAATGAAAAATTAGAAACCATACACAGCAAATAGAAATCCAGAATATTAATACTAAGATTTCAGAAGTAGCTAACACATTAAAAGGGCAAAGGAGTAGAATCAAATCAATGGAGGACAGACTTAATGAAATTGAAGACAAATTTCTCAATACCACTTTGTTAAGGGAACAAGCAGAAAAAAGTACAACAATAAGAAAAATAGAAAGCCTAAGATTTATGTGGGGCACAATCAAGAGGAATATTTAAGTGGAATTGGAATTCCAGAACAGAAAGAGACAAATAAAACCACAGACAAAATTTTGGAAGATTTATTGGAGGAGAACTTCTTTAATATGATGAAAGATGAGAAGATATGCATTCAAGATGTTCAACGGACCCCAAACAGGAGAGACCACAAAAAGAAATCACCAAGACATATTATAATCAAACTTTTCTAAACCCAAGACATAGAAAGAATCCTGAAAGCAGCGCAGGAAAAATGAAAAGTTATCTACAAAGGGCAACAAATAAGCTCTGATTTCCCTGCAGAAATCCTGCAGGCAAGAATGTAATGTGATATTATATATAAGAATCTGAAAGACAAAAATTTGTTAACCAAGAATTATATATCCAGCAAAATTTTCCCTCAAACATGAAGGTGAAGTTAGGAGATTACCAAATAAACAGAAATTAAGGGAATTTGTCAAAACCAGGCCAACTTTATAAGAGATGCTAAATGGAGTTCTTTGGATAGAGAAGCAACAGCAGCAGACAACAACCTGTGATTAACACACATGATAACATAACCCAGAAACCAACACAGGTAGAGAAATATCCAAAGTAAAATAAACATACAAGACTGTAAACAGGGAACTAGAGATGTCAGTTTGTAAATAAGGACAATTACAAAGCAAAAAAAAGGAACAAATAGCATAGGTACAGAACTTCCAAATGGAGAGGAAGTCAAAACAATTTTGAGATAGAACAGACTGTTTTATACTTGGGAAGAAAATAAAAAAATCACAGGGTAACCTGAAAGAAAATTAATAAACCTTCTCATCAAAATTAAAAAGAGAAAGCACAAATATTTAGAAAATACTAAAATAATAACAATGAATGAAATGAAAAAAAATGAGCTCAGCATAGAAAAGTACATGAAACAAAGAAATCAGCACACCACATACACACACACACACACACACAACTACATAACAAAATGACAGCAGTAAATTCATGTTGTGGTTGTTGTTATGTGCCATCAAGTTGGCCCCGACTCATAGTGAACCCTCCTTGGGTTTCCGAGGCAGTATCACTACAGAAGTAGATTGCCCAATCTTCCTTCTGAGGAGTGGCTGGTGGGTTTGAACCACAATCTTCTGGTTAGCAGTCAAATGCCTTAGGCACTATGCTACCAGAGCTCCTGACTGATCAATAATTACAGTGAATGTAAATGGATTAAATACACCAATCTAGAGACATAGAGTGGTAGAATGAATAAGAAAACATGACTCATCAATATGCTTTTTACATGAGACAAACCTTAGACACAAACACAAAAATAGACTAAACATTGAAGATTGGAAAAAAACTTATAAAACAAATGGCAATCAAAAAAGAGCAGGAATGGCAATATTAGTTTTGGGTAAAATAGACTTTAAGGCAAAACCACTATAAGAGACAAGGAAGGACAGTATATAATGATTAAAGAATCAATTGAACAAGAGGACATAACCACAATAAATATCTATGCACCCAATGAAAGAACCCCAAAGTACATAAATCAGACTTTAAGATAATTAAAAAGACAAATAGATGACTCCACAATAATAGTAAGAGATTTTAATTCACAACTTTCAATGAAAAATAGAACACCAAGAAAGAAACAGAAAAAAAAAAAAAAAA
>NW_006921743.1:2628515-2629842 GCF_000298275.1 Orycteropus afer afer
TATCACTACAGAAGTAGATTGCCCAACCTTCCTTCCGAGGAGTGGCTGGTGGGTTTGAACCGCCAGCCTTCTGATTAGTAGTCAAGTGCCTTAGGCACTACACTACCAGAGCTCCTAACAAAGAAGAAGATGCAAATAACACAAATTAGAAATGAAATGGGTGACATCACAACATAATCACCCAAAATAAAAATAATATCAGGATATTGTAAAGAGCTATACTCCAACAAATTTGAAAATCTCAAAGAAACAGACAGATTTCTAGAAACACACTACTTACCTACTTAACTCAGACTGAGGTAGAACATTTGAGCAGACCTATAACAAGAAAAGAAATTGAAATTGAAAATGCCATTAAAAAAAACCCCAAAAAAACCCACCAATTAAAAATGTCCTGGCCCAGATCACTTCACTGGTGACCTACCAAGCATTCAGAGAAGAGCTGGCACCAATCCTACCTAAACTATTCCAGAACATCAAAAAAGATGGAATACCCCAAATTCACTTTCTGAAACAAGTATAACCCTGATGGTAAAACCATGCAATGACACCACATAAAAGAAAAAGTAAAGACAAATAACTTCATAAAGGTAGACACAAAACTCTTAAACAAAATCCTGGCAAAAATAATCTAACGTTGTATCAAGAAAATAATACCATGACAAACTGGGACCCATACAAGTTATGCAAAGATGATTCAACACTAGGAAAACAATCAATGTAATCCATTCATGGCAGGCCACTCGTTCAAGTTCAGAAACAGTCCAAAGATCAGCAGGCAACGTGGCAGACTACTGAATGAAGACTTGGCTACAAGCAGTGTCCAAGCATGCTAAAAAGCTCAAGACCAGTCTCAAAGCTTCTTCTTCCATACTGAAAGCAGACAAGATCCTTAAGACAGTTACTCAGCTGCTCACAGTAGATTCCACCATGAAATTGATTACCAATCTCATCATGAGATAACTACATCCAGCTGCCCAGCCACTGAAAACCAGGCTTAACCAAGTTGACACATAACCTTAACTACCACAAATGAAGAATCCTCAAACAACCTCATAATGTGGATGAACTTGGAAGGTATTATGCTGAGTGAAATAAGTCAATCACAGAAGGACAAATATTTTATGAGTTCATTATTATAAAAAGTCAAGAAAAGGTTTACTCATGGAAGGAAATTTTCTTTGTTGGTTATCAGGGAGGGGAAAGGGGGGAGGAGATAGGGGAAAAATGGCTAGCCAGGCAAGAGATATGTATTGATTTGGGTGAAGGGAAAAGTGATATACCAAAAATGAGTGACCAGCATATCACTTAAAAAAAAAAAAAAAAA
>NW_006921743.1:2637377-2644240 GCF_000298275.1 Orycteropus afer afer
AAAGCCACATGGCTTTGGGCCCCATCCCCCTCCAGAGACGAACTTTTCAGCTTGAACTTGTCGGCTTCTACACGCTTGTGAGCCATTTATCTAAGATAAATTTCTCTCTCTCTCTCTATAAATATATATATATATATACTTTGCTGGTTTTTGTGTTTCTCTAGAGAACCCAATCCAACACAGTATCCCTTGTTCCACGTCCTCTTCTGAATCCAGTTTGCACCTCTAGAAGTTCTCTGTCAATATACTGCTGCTACCGTTTTTGAATTATCTTCAGTAAGATTTTACTTGCATGTGATATTAATGATATTGTTGATAATTTCCACATTCTGTGGGATCACCTTTATTTGGAATGGGTACAAATACAGATTTCTTCCAGTCAGTTGGTCAGGTAGCTAGCTGTCTTCCAAATCTCTTGGTATAACTGAGTGAGTGTCTCCAGTGGGACATCCGTTTGTTGAAATACCTCAATGGGTATTACATCAATTCCTGGATCCTTGTTCTTCACCAATTCCTTCAGTACAGCTTTGACTTCTTCCTTCAATACCATTGGTTCTTGATCATATGCCACCTCCTGAAATGGTTGAAGATTGGCCAGTTCTTTTTGGTACAGAGATTCTGTGTATTTCTTCCATCTTTTTTTGATGCTTCCTGTTATTCAATATTTGGCACATAGAATCTTTCAATATTGCAACTTGAGGCTCATAACATAGTATACAAACACACTGTTGTACATCCTACTTTGGTGAGTGTGAATGAGAACTTTAATACTTGCAAGAGGCCATCTAAGATGCAACTATTGTTCTATCCTTGTCTGGAGCAAAGCAGAGTGAAGGAAATTAAGGAGTTATGGAAACAATTAGTCCAAGGGACTAATGGACCCTGGGAACTTCAGTCTATATGGCCTTGAGACATAAGAACTAGATGGTGCCCAGCTACCACTGCCAACCACCCAGAAAGTGATCAAAATTGGAGATCTTAGATAGAATAGGAGAAATATATGGAACAAAGCTAAACATCATTAAAAAAAAAAAAAAAAAAAAAAGACCAGGGTTACTGGTCTGATGGAGACCACTGAACCCTCCAAGATTATGGCTCCTAATCACTCTACAGGCCTAGATTTGAATTTACTTTCATGCCTTTTAGCCAAACAATAGACAGACCTTTGAGCTGGACAGTATACCGGGAAGGCACTCAGAACAATTAACTATAATACATTTCAAGAGCAGCATTTGCACAGGGAGAAAGCACTGAAGGCAGGAATGCATAGGAAAGAAGTACACAGGGAAAAGGTAACCCCAGGGAAGAAATAGATAGAGAGCTATTACATTACGGGGATTGCATGCAATGTCACAAAACAAAATGTATGAATTGTTGAATGGAAAACGAATTTGCTATGTAAATTTCCACCTAAATCATAATAAAAATTTTTTTTGTGTTAAATTCAACTTGTCCATACCTTATCCAAAAATTACTTTACACCCGCTAATCCCCATGAGATAAATAAGATAAAACCTAAACTCCTCAGTCCAAATTTTAAAATTCCTTTACTCTTTAGCCATATTTCATCTTCTACTAATCCCTAACATAACTGTTAACTAGGTTCTTTCCCTGGGAGCTCTGGTAGCATAGTGCCTAAGGCACTTGACTGCTAACCAGAAGGCTAGCAGTTCAAACCCACCAGCCATCCTTGGAAGGAAGGTTGGGTAATCTACTTCCATAGTGATACTGTCTCGGCAACTCAAGGAGGGGTTGCTATGAGTCAGGTCCGACTTGACGACACATAACAACAACAACAACAACAGGTTCTTTCCCTAGGACATGCCTTGCTCACTTGCCACATGTCTTTGCTCATGCTGTGTCTTCCTCTTGCAATTGTAGTCTTCACCCTCCACTGCTTGTCCATCAAAACTCAGTTAAATCCTGTCTTCTAGATGAAGCTTTCTAAGCCACTGTAGCCCATTCCAATTGCCCCTTTCTACAATTTATTTCATTTAAGTTCCCCATAATTCACTGAAACATTTAACCAATTAAATGATTTTGCTCAATTATATAATTAGAGAAAGAAGTCCAAGTTTTTGTGCTTGAGGATATTTCACATATTTAATGCATAGCACCTAAGGCACTTGACTACTAACCAGAAGGCTGGCAGTTCAAACCCACCAGCCACTCCTCTGAAGGAAGATGGAGCAATCTATCATAGTGATACTGCTTTGGAAACCCAAGGAGGGGTCACTATGAGTCGGGTCCGACTTGATGGTACCTGTCAACAACAACAAACACCAAAATAGCAAAGATTACAAAGATGGTGCAGGACCAGGCAGTGTTTGGTTCTATTGTAGTAAGGTGGCTATGAGTCAGCGCTGACTGGATAGCACCTTAAAACAACAAACATCAAAATAGACACAACTTGTGTATGGCATTTACATTCTGGTAGGAGGAAGCAGATGATGAACACATAGAAGAGGAAAACAGTATGTTAATGGATAAATGAAAAATAATGCAAGGATATGAGTCGGGTCCAACTCGATGACACATAACAACAACAACAATGCAAGGATATAAGGAGCGCAAAGAGAATGGGAATCTAATCAAATTTGCTGAGTTCTGACATATGCTGCTTGAGAGTTTTTCTTCTTCTTTTTTTAATCTCTCTTTAAGTATTTCTCAAAGGTTTCCCTTACAGAGTTCTGAACTGGACTCATGGTCTGCTACATTTGGACATTAGCGATATATCAAAGAAGGCAACATAATGGTGTCAAGCTACATTACATTAACCGTTTTTTGTTTTTTTTTTAAATAAAAAAATTCTGATTGCCAGTTACTGTAATTTTTCCTTGTGAAACAGGGCAAATCTAGAGGCATGGAAAAGGAAAGAGAAAGGCATAGGGTCAGGCAGACAGGAAAGTAAAACTGTGGGAAGTGGTGAGGATATCATTGACAAACTATTTGGTGCCACCTTGTGTCTTTGGCACCTTACATTGATTACTCTTAAGAAAGTTTCTGATGGCCCCCTTATGGCTGGTAACATATCTTCCAAGCCAAACCAAAAAATAAACACTGCAGTAGACTCAGACATATAATGGCCTGACAGGACCATAGAATTTTCTAGGCTGTAACCGTTAAGAAGTGGATCACCAGGTCTTATTTTCGGCATAGTGGCTGGTGGATTTGAACTACTGCCCTTTTAGTTAGCAGCCAAGCATTTAGGTACTGCACAACCAGTGCTCCTTTAATCTGAGCTTGTTGTTGTTAGGGGTGTAGAGTTGGCTCTGATTTACAGTGCAACAGAACAAAACACTGCCTGGTCCTGCACCATGCTCACAATCTTTGCTATGCTTGGCCTTATTGTTGCAGACACTGTGTCAATCCAGCTTGTTGAGGGTCTTCTTTTCCTCTTTTTCACTGACCCTCTACTTCACATATCTAAACTCTCAACAATTCCTACTGATCCTAAGCCCTTTGGAATGCCTCCCTTTTTTCCAATTCACCCTGACACCCTACAAGACAATGTTACCTTTTGTCTGTCTAAGGTCAGAACTTTACTAGCTGATCTCCTGTATTGAGTCCTGTTTCCCTTTCTCCATTCCATGTAGTACAGCCACATGTCTTTGCTCATGCTGTGTCTTCCTCTTGCAATTGTAGCCTTCACCCTCCACTGCTTGTCCATCAAAGCTCAGTTAAATCCTGTCTTCTAGATGAAGCTTTCTAAGCCACTGTAGCCCATTCCAATTGTCCCTTTCTACAATTTATTTTATTTAAGTTCTCCATAATTCACTGAAACATTTAACCAATTAAATGATTTTGCTCAATTATATAATTAGAGAAAGAAGTCCAAGTTTTTGTGCTTTAGAATATTTCACCTTTTAGAAATGCAACTCTAATCATGTCATTGTTCGGCTTAAAACTTCTGTGACTGTAAAACAAGGACCTTATATGCTGTGGTGTAGTAAATTACCGGTATGGCTTTTCTAGCTGTAAGTCTTTGTAAACTCCATGTGGAATTTGCCATGAGCAACTGAATAGCTCCTGATTGCTAAAGTTATCCATCTGAGATATTTCTGTTGAGAGTGGCATGAAGCAATCTTCTGGGAAGTTCACTTTCTCTCAGATGTAGAGAATTCTGATCTTGGAATTGGTTAGTTTGGTCACTCTGCCAGGCTCAAAAGGAGCCCTCCTAGAGGCAGGAGTCTTTCTGATTGCTGGCTGAGAAAGACATGCTGCTGATAGAAATGCGCTCCTGAGAGACACACTCTTGCTGAGAGAGAGATGTGAGAGACATGCACTGCTGAGAGAGAGATTGCCAGCTGCTAAGTGAGACAGCCAGCTGCAAGAGACTGAGTGCATTTCTGAAGTTGAATTGTAGACTGTTGCTTCCCTCCTAAATCCCATAATCTGTGAGTTCTGTGTGGCCACTGCAGTGAATTATTGAACCCAGCAAGAGGTGGTGGGTGCTGTGGGAGGAATGGTTGGGGTCAGGATTGATGAAAGGGGTAGAGAGAGATGGCATGTCTAGTCTTGCAGAGATAGACTTTGGGCTATTGATGGTGATTCTGCTTTGCTCTTGTGGGGTTAGAGGAGGTCAGAAAATGCAGCCTCCTTACCCCTTTGGCATATGTGATCCCCAATATGCTTAATACTGGTGTGTGTGTGTGTGTGTGTGTGTGTATGTGTATGGGAAAGTAATTGTATAGTGGCTAAGACCTGACTCAATTGGTCTGGGTTCAAATCTCAGTTCTGCTGACCAGCAGATGTGCAGCCTTGTACACACAAGTCATATAAAATGGGAATGATTCATTCAATCCCAAAATATTGATTGTGCTCCTGTTATGTGCTAGACACTCTTCTGCTCTAAGCATCAAATGAGTTACTACAATAGTGCCTGCCACATAATAAGTACAATACTCTATAAATACAAATACTAGCTACTATTTTATTCTTATTGTCTTAAACTCTGCATCAATAGCAAAAATGGATCATAATTTATTTAACCATCTCCTTATTACTAGGCATTTAATTAGTTCTCAGTTCCATTCTATTATGGATATGCTTATATAGAACAGGACATGTATATCTTTGATCACATGTATAAATATTCCAGCAGTTTCTCAGCCATAATTTTTTTTTTGTGGGGGGAAAGGCATGAATATTTTATATTCTGATAGTTACTGCCAAATTGTCCTCAAAACAGCTATACTAATTTATTGTCTTACAAACAGGGTATGAGTGTATCTTTCCTGATATCCTCACCATCACAGGAATTATTTGTATGAAGTTGAAAATTCATACGTATGTTGTTTAGATTTCATTTTACTTATTACTTATTCAGTTGAACATTTTTCATGTACTTATTGTCTCTATATATTTATTTTTCTGTGAAATGCCTGTTCATATGCATTAACCTTTTCTTCTTCTGAGTTAACTCTATTTTATTGACTTGTAGATTTCTTTTATTATTTTACTTTTTAATACTATTCAATATTTAAATGTTAATATTATTTTAAATTTGAATAATTTATTTTATGTTATTTGTTAAGCCTCCTGTTTCTCATATATATATATATATATATATATATATATATATATGTATAGGCACATTATGTATATGTTTATATTTACAAACTCACACACATACATATACATATGATAGGTGATAGGCTGAGAGAAAATATGTGTGCATGTGTATCTATGTGTATGGATATACACGTATACACATTTGTGTATTTTTGTGTATATATATATATATATATATATATATATTTGTGTATATATGTACACACACTTGCATATGACTAGCCACACTTGTGACTAGCACATCTGAGAAACTTTATATTAAGTTTTATTTAATTTTAATTTAAATAACCACATATGACTAGTGGCTGCCATAGTGGAGAGCACATCTCTGTAGTATTTTTGGATGTCTGATTGATAAAGACAATTTTTATAATTATCTTTACTCTTCTTCCACATTTTCTCTTCCAAGTAAATTTTACAATGAGCTTGTCAAGTTACTAAAGTATTTTCTGATAGGATCCTGTCTGGGATTTATTTGTGGGTATAATATGGTGTTTATGGTCTGGTATGTCTGTGCTTTGTAAAGACCTTTTAATGATGAATGATTTAGTCCAAGCTCCATTTTCCAGTTGAGAAAATGAATGTCCTTTTTGAGTTACTTAAAGCCCACATTTGCTTATTGTAGACTGTACTAAAAGCTTGGTTTTTGACCTCTCTGGCAAGATAATTTCCATTGTAATGTGCTACATGACTTTGAAAGGATAGTAACAATCAAAGTTAAATTAAAAAATCCTTTTAAAAACTATCACACACGTCTAGTCTCAGAGTCATAGAAAGTGTCCTGTGAGTTTAGAAGGCCATGGGTTGGAAGAGGATGGGGAAGGGGCAGACTCAGATTTTAAAGATAATCTACACCAATATAATCCCAATAAAAAGCCATCTGATATAGATCACATATTTTATAGACTTCAACAATTTTAATATATGCATGTTTAAGTGTGACACTAGCTGTAACTGTTTTGGTTGCCTATTGCCACTCTGAAAGGAATATACCACAAATGGGATGGCTTTAACAAACAGGAGTGTGTTCTCTTACTGTTTTGAGGGCTAGAAGTCCAAGTTCAAAGTGTCAGCCTCTAGCAGCTGGGTTAAGAACCCTCGACCTTGAGCTTCAACTCTGCCCCTTGTTTCTGACCCACTGAAGCTGGAGGCTTTCTTTCTTTCTTTTTTTTTTATCACTATCTATCTAACAGCGTTCCCTCCACTCCCCTCCCACCCCTGGTAACCAACAAAGAAAATTTCCTCCAATAGATAAACCTTTCCTTAAGTTTTACAATAATGGACTTATA
>NW_006921743.1:2653214-2665665 GCF_000298275.1 Orycteropus afer afer
TCAGGGGTCCAAGATTATCTTCTGTGTCTGTGTTAATTGGTTTCCCTTTTCTTTGTTGAAGAGGGTCTGTGCAATCCTTCTGCCTAGTCCACCATCTTGCTGGAACTCCTTGGAGGCTTTCTTTACTCAGGTAGCTTCTGGCTGCTGAGGCTGACAAACCCAAGGTAGACAAATAAAAACACAGTCCCAATATTACCAATCCACATGGCAAGCCATTGATTCAAGTCCATGAAGAGTCCCAAGATAGGCAGATGCTGCTGAAAAATGACTCAGCTACATGAAGGATTCAAGCATGCCAAAAGCTAGAGACCTTCCTCAAAGCTGCTTCTCATATATTGGAAGCAGACCACATCCCTGAAGCAGCTACACAGCTGCTGTAGTAGATTCCACCATGGAATTGATTGCCAATCTCAGCCATGTGGAATAACTACATCCACCCACCCAGCCACTCATCCAGGCCCAGCCAAGTTGACACACAATTTTAACTACCACAATAACTGAGATACTTTTTCTGCTCCACAGTTTTGGAAAAGGAGAAAATTCTTTCTTTGAAGATATTATTAAATAAATCCTGTTCCTTAGTCATTGTGCTATCTCCTAACTTTGCAGTGTGTCTGTTCTGCAAGAGGTTTGGAAATGCTCCCCTAGATCTGGTTTTGTGAAAGTGTACAAGAAGGTGATATTGTGAAACTTGGAATATCAGGTTTTGTGGATTTCATAAACACCCTCCATATTACCAACTGTCCAATTTGCAGAAATTTTCTTGAGAGCTGACTGTCTAGCATCTTTGCTGATTATTCTGCTGGTGACATTGGACAGTTCTGGAGTTTATGAAGACTTGAGCAGCATCTGGGCTGCAGGTGCACCATGAAGCCCAGACTAGCTGGTGAGAAGGGGCAGGGGGTGTAGTTGGAGACCCTATGCAACTCTTTTCAACTCTGACACAGGTGGGGTTGCCATCCATCAGAGGTGTCTTGAGAGCATGTGGAATAAAATGAGACAGGGCCAAGAAAAATCAGGCTTCAAGAAGAGTTGGAGCTGACTAAAATCCCTGTAAAATTAAAAAGTCCAAGAGTGGTTGCCAGGGTTCACTTAATGGCTTGGTGGGGGATTGCTGAATCCTGCAAGGCCAAAAGTTGCCAGTGTATTCCCCTTATATCAAAAACCAAACCAAACTCACTGCCATCAAGTTGATTCCAACTCATAGTGACCCTCTTTGTGTTTCTGAGACAGTAAATCTTTATGGAAGTAGATTGACCAATCTTTCTTCTGCAGAATGGCTGGTGGGTTTGAACTGCCAACTTTCTCATTAGCTGTCAAATGCCTTAGGCATTACACTGCTGCTAACTTGTTCCTCAGGTTACTTGATGACAGTAGAAAGTGTGGCTGTGTCAGCACGAATCCCTCGAGACCATTAATAAAAACAACTAGAAGTCTGTTTTATTGACTATGCAAAATTTATTGGCTATGTTATGTGTGGATCATAACAAATTATGGATAACATTGTGAAGAATGGGAGTTCCAGAACACTTAATTGTGCTTGCACAGAATCTATATATAGGCCAAAAGGCTGTCATTCAAGCAGAACAAATGGATACAGCAGTATGGTTTAAAATCAGGAAAGCTGACAACAGGGTTGCATCTTTCACTGTATTTATTCAATTTGAATGCTGAGAAAATAACTCAAGAAGCTGGATTATGTGAAGAAGAACATGGCATCAGGATTGGGGGAAGATTCGTTAACAACCTGTGATTTCCAAAGGACACAATTGGATGCTAAAAGTAAAGAAGGCTTGAAGTGCTTCCTGATGCAGACCAAAGACTACAGCCTTCAGTATGGATTATACCTCTATATAAAGAAAACAAAAGTCCTAACAACTGGATCAGTAAGCAATATTACAATAAATGGAGAAGAGAGATTGAAGTTTTCAGGGATTTCATTTTACTTGGATCTATAATCAATGCCCATAGAAGCAGGAGTCAAGATATCAGATGCTGTATCACACTAGGCAAATCTGCCTCTTTAAAGTGTTAAAGAGCAAAGGGCAAAGATGTTTGAAGACTAAGGTGAACCTGATCCAAGCCTTGGTATTTTCAATAGCCTCATATACATATGAAACCTGGACAATGAATAAAAAACTGCAGAAGAATTGATGCATTTGAATTGTAGTATTGGCGAAGAATATTGAAAATACCATGGACTGACAGAAGAATGAACAAATCTCTCTCTGAAGAAATACACACAGAATGCTCCTTAGAGAGAATGGCCTGACTTCATCTCACATACTTTGGTCATGTTGTCAGAGACACCAATTCCTGGAAAAGATATCATGCTTGTTAAATTAGAAGGTCAGTGAAAAAGGGGAAGACCTTCAAAGAGATGGATTGATTCTGTGACTGTAAAGATGGGCTCAAGCATAGCAAAGATTGTGAGGATGACACAGAACTGGAGAGTATTTTCTTCTGTTCTTTGTAGGGTCACTATGAGGCAGAAGTAACTTGACAGCATCTAACCACAACAGAAACCTATATTCTACTTTGATAAGGAATGGATGGTGACAATATGCCAAATGTTTCAATAACATTTCTGGCCCATGATTTTTTCAGTCCACATGGGGCTGAGTGATGACATGTTAATCACAGTTTGTTTTTTCTTGGAGACCTTCATCTGTGGTCAGCAGTACTCTGGATGTTTTCTGCTCTGCCTGAACATGAAGCACAGTCAGACCTTGGCCCTGAGTTGATTTAAGCCTTTCACTTGGTGTCAGGAGAACAAAATTCAGTTTGTGCCTATATGAAATCATGTCTTATGGAGGATGTGAATCTAGGATTGGAAGTTGGTGATGGTTTCAAACCACTGAAAGAAAACACCTTTTGGATGTGTATGAAAGTCAATGGATTATACAATTGGTAGAAACTGAAATGTAGTAGGGGAGGTCTGTGAAAAGTTATTAGGATAATGACAAGATAATACGACTTCGTTCTAAGGAATACCAATGACTACTTTTCCTTCTCTCCCCATCATTCCCACACTGTTTATTTACTGCTGATGAAGACTGGACGTGAGTTGAAAGTTGTAGCAACTCTATCCACCAAAGTGATTTTGGTAAAAAACAAAACAAAACAAAACAGCTAATAAGGATTCTGAGATACTTGACAATTTCACTTCTTAAAATACTCCAGAGAAAACTTGGCCTGTGAAATATTTTTCTTCTCATCTTAAAATAAGAATTTTGAAAGGTGCTACCTAACCAGAAGCCTGGTGGTTCAAACCTACCAGCCACTCCTCAGAAGGAAGATGGGACAATCTACTTCCGTAGTGATACTGTCTGGAAACCCAAGGAGAGGTCACTATGAGTTGGGTCCAACTCGACGGTACACAACAAAAACACCTGTTTGAAACTAGCAGTTTTGAAATGACACTTGGGATTTCAATATTGTGCTTATGAAGAATCTTTGGGTGGTTCAAGTGGTTAATGCCCTCCCTTGCTACCTGAAAGGATGAAACTTTGAGTTCAACAAGAAGTCACTTTAAAGAAAGGCCTGGTGACCTACTTCTGAAAAAAATCACCCACTGGATATGCTATGAAGTCCATTTCTACTTAACCCACCTGGATTTACCAACCATTAGAGTTGTCTGAAGGCACTTGGAGAGAAAACTCAGGGCACTGGAGTTTCCTTGAAGAAGTTTCCTTTTCTGAACTGGGCACTTAGGGCAGGTCAGAGGGGAATTTTTGCAATGACTACTAAGTCTAACTGAAAACCAAACCAAACTTACCGCCATCAAGTTGGATCCAAGTCAGAGCAACCCCTCCTTGGGTTTCCAAGGTGGTGTCACTATGGAAATAGATTGTCCAATTTTCCTTCCCAGGAGTGGCTGGTGGATTTGAACTGCCAGGCTTCTGGTTAGTAGTCAAATGCCTTAGGCACTACCCCATCAGTGCTCCCACTAAGTCTAAAGCAGCTTGAAAGTCTAACTAGGTAGGTAAAGTGGGTTCTGCTCATTTTCAGACTTTCAGAAGATCTCTCCAGCAATTCAGAAAAATCAATTTCCTACTATAGTAGAAGTGTTTTGGAAAAAGGAAAAATCTCAATAGGCTCATTGGTCTTAGTTAGGAGAAAGGGTGTGGTGTGAATGGACTAGGGAGCCATAGCAGAAGTAATAGCAACATACCTCCAAGCTTCATTTCTAGTCTTATCTTAGTGTACCATTCTGAGAAATTCTCCAAGCAAGTATATTTGCCTTTTTAACCTGCTTCTAGCAGCTCAATTCTAGCTTCTTAGAAACTTGTGGGAAACACTTCTGAGTTGCAGTAAAGTCAATAGAGAGTGTGCTTTCTTCTGATCAAGGCAAAAATGTACTCATCAGAAGAAATCATTCTGTGACTTTGTTGCTTCTCTAATCATAAACACAATTTAGCAGGTATATATTTATTTATAACAGGTATGCATTTATTTTTTATTAGAATATTTCTGAGCCTTCAGCTGGGTGCACAGGTATGTTGTATTATAATCACTTCCACTCTTTTCACACTGGGAGCTCTGGTGGTGTAGGGCCTAAGGTATCTGACTGCTAACCAGAAGGCTGGTGGTTCAAACCCACCAGCCACTCCTCGGAGGGAAGATTGAGCAATCTACTTCTGTAGTGATACTGCCTCAGAAACCCAAGGAGGGGTCGCTATGGGTCACTATGAGTTGGCTCTGGCTCAGTGTATCTTCACACCTACTAGTAGAGATAACAGCTAGTACAAATACGTACCTTAGGAGGAGATGATTGCCTACTGAGATACCCCAAACATTTCTTGCTTTATCTTATTGAATGATGCAAGAAGCATCGAGAGAAGAAGGAAGGAATACCCAGAGTCACTGTACCAAAAAAAAAAAAAAAAAAAAATGACATTTAACCATTCCAGAAGATAACATATTATCAAGAACTGATAGTATAAAAGGAAGAAATCCAAGCTGCACTGAAGGCATTGGAAAAAAGCAAGGGTCCAGTAATTGCCAATTGAGATGTTTCAACAAATAGATACAGTGCTGGAAGTGCTCACTACTCTATGCCCCAAAATTTGGAAGACCGGATTAACAGACTGGACAAGATCTATAAACATGCTCATTTCAAAAAAGGTGATCGAGCAGAATGTGGAAATCATCTACTGATATCATTTATATCACATACAAGTGAAATTTTGCTGAAGATCATTAAAAAATTGTTGGAGCATTACATCTACATGGAACTGCCAGAAGTTCATGCTGGATTATGTAGAGGAATGAGGGATATCATTGCATTTGTCAGATGGATGTTATCACCAATGCAAGAGGCCCCAAAGAGAAAGCACCAGGGTCTTGGGTCTCTGGTAGCATAGTGGCTAAGACACTTGCCTGCTAACCAGACGGCTGGCAGTTCAAACCCACCAGCCACTCCTCGGAAGGAAGGTTGGGCAATCCTATTTCTGTAGTGATACTGCCTCAGAAACCCAAGGAGGGGTCGCTATGAGTTGGGTTTGACTCGACAGCACATAACAAAGTCATTGGTACTTCAATCAACATGCATGTCTTAGGCCCTAATGCATAGTTATGATAGATCCAATCAATAAATATGCATGACTGCATTAGGCCACCTCTACCTTTCTGAAGTTAATCTTCCAGGTGTGGGTCTTGTGTAACCCCTACTTGCCTATTTTGGAAAATAAAAGAATCTTAATAGCTTGGGTTATTTTCAGAAACCGGAGTCCAAGGGTCAAACCACTTTCTTTGTTCCACAGGGGCCTTCCCCTATTATTACCCCCTTCTCTTATTCATTTCAGTAGATGCTGTTTGGCATGTAATCAATCATTGTACCTTGCTAGTATATTAACTCTGGGAAAGAAGGACTTCAGGGTTCCTCATTACAGTGCAGAGTGGGACAAGCTTGGATGTCATCATAACATCTCACTCTCTACAGGAGCCTAATTTTGAGGAATCTTACCTGCTGAAGATATTTCCTATTCTATTGGTCTCAGTCCTGCTTAATCTGTGAGTAATAAATGCCTGTTGATCAACCCATTAGAGCAGTGTCTGTTCTGTGCTCTGTTCCAAATGGTTCTTCACTGTAAGAACTTCTTAATTTGTTATATTGCACCCTCCCAGCAGTATAGGGCTTCATCAAAGAACAAAGAACTGTACAAAATTCTATCAGAATGGTCTTGCAGAATTATTGTGTGGAAATTAAACATCAGATGCTCCTAGAATTCTTAACTATAAATTCAGCTCTTTGTGTGCCACATATTCACTATCTTACTTCCTATTTTCAAATGTACATCAGTGGCAATCTTCATTAGATCAACTTTTCTGAGAATATTCAGTACCAACAGCTTTAGTTACTTCAAGTTACTGTCCATTTTCACCTTGCATTCTTCTCTGATAGTCATTTATTTGTGTGGTTTTATAAAGAAAGATGGTTATGGAGATTTCTCCTTTAAAGTAAAAAGCCAATGCATTATGATTCCATTTATATGAAGTTCCAGCTAAGACTAATGTCAGTTGATAAAATGCATATAGTGGTTCCCTTGAACTTTGAGGACTGACTGGGAAAAAAATATAATGGAATGATCTGGGAAGACAGAATTATTCTATATCATGGTAGGTATGTGTCTTACAAGAGTATGCCTGTTTTCAAAATTATGCAGCTAGTATCTGTGCATTTCAAGGTACATGAGTTTTATCTCAAAAATAGTAATCATCATCGTTGACATTTTTATCATCATCATTGAGCAGGAAGTAGGAGATAGAGATGAAAAAAGAATGACAGAATGATGGTAGTGGTTGAAGCTGGATATTGTAGTACACAGGAGTTTATTATATTATTCTGTTTTTTATGTATATGTTTGGAAATTTCCATTAATTTAAAACAAAACAAAGTATTTCTTCCATTTTCCAAATCAGTAAACTTTGATTTTGTTAGACTTTTGAGTTAAATTTTACAATGTAAGACCTGTTAAACTTTCCTTCTACCTTTCAAAAGAGACATTTCCAATAATTTGGAAACATTTTTTTTTTCTATCAAGTGTAATACAGAAAATGCTAAACTTAATATTTTGGTTTCATATATTTTTCCAGTTAAAGAAGTGAACTGAAAAGGACAGAGCTGAGACAAGATGAAAAAAGAATTAGAGGAAGGAAGAGATAAAAGGTCACAAGATAGAGCCTGTCAAGCAGGGAATGAGAGAAGAGGGTAAAAGCTTTTGGTCCCTGTAAAGGAAGAGAGAAAAAAAAAAAAAAAAAAAAAGAGGCACACAGGAGAAAACATGGAAAGGAAGGAGAGAAGAAAGAGGTTCCAAGAGGAAAATAAATATTTATTGAGCTTTTAATATATCTAAGAATGAAGACAAAATCTTTGGACATATTTTCTCATTTAATTTATTCAACAAATATCTCTTAGGCATGTATAATGTTCTTTAACAATCCATAAAGACTCATGTACACTAATTACTTTTTCATTTGTAAAACCATATATGAGAATAGGTCTTTCATTAAAAAAAATCAGATCAAAAAGTGAGTAACAGAGAACAATGAAATCCGTGGGAAGTTGAAGATGAATTAAAGAAATTCAAATTGTAAGCACAGGCAGTGTGGAGACAGAAATAAGTGAAATATGGTGGCATAGTGCCTAAGGCATTTGACTACTAACCAAAAGACTGGCAGTTCTCACTCATCAGCCACTCCTTTGAAGGACGATTGGGCAATCTACTTCCCTAGTGACACCGCCTCGGAAACCCAAGGAGGGTTTGCTATGGTTGAATCCGACTCGATGGCAGTGAGTTTTTTTTTTTTTTTTTTTAAATACTACCTTAGGGCTATTTAGGAGCTGGTAGAAGGAGACAGTTTGGCTATCCAATAAGAAAAGTGTTAATATGATCGAAGTTCACACTAGAGTCAATGGAAGCACAAAGAAAGTACTAGCAGTTCTGAGAGGTACAGAAAGGGTTCCCAGATGAGGGGTCTAGTGTTGGAAAAGGAGCAGGTGCATGTCAGGCAGATTGGAAATGGCATGAACAAAGATTTTGAGATGGCCAATGAAGATAGTTCAGATGGATCCAGTGTCAGGTTCAAGGTCATACACAGCAAAAGCTGTGTATTTTGGAGTCAGATCCTTGGCAGGCTGGCAGGCCTTGTCAAGGAATTTTAACCCAGTGACCTGGAGCAATGGTGAGTCTTGAGAGGCCTCTAAGCTGTGGAGTGACATGAACTATTTCAGGTCTTGGGAAGATCATTCTGGCATCAAGGAAGAGGATGAACTTGAAAGGGTTGATTATATAGAGATATGAAGACCAGTTAGAGGACGTAGTTCAGGAAAAAATGAAAAGATATTATTAAAAAGAAATAAAGGGATGAAAAGACCATTATCTAGGTGAAAAGATAAACCACAGATAGAAAATATCTGCACCAAATACTGTCATCCCCTGGTACTCATAAGGGGTTGCTTTTAGGACCCCAGTGGACACCAAAATCCTTGAATGATCATGTCTCTTTTAAAAAAATGGCATAGTATTTATATATAACCAGACACATAGTCCCATATACTTTAAATTATCTCCAGATTACTTACAATATTTAATATAATGTAAATGCTATGTAAATAGCACATTTTACTCCCTCCTAGTCTTTGATGGATTGCCTTGAGCATTTAAATGCTTTTTAAGAGCCATTCCCCACCCCTGCCCTGAAATATTTTGGATCCAAGAATGTCAAACCTGCATGAGGGCCGAGTGTGTAGCTAACAAAAGATTCGTATTCAGAATTCATAAATAACCATAAGTTAGTCGGTCATAAAACTCAAGCAACTCAGAGAAAAATGTGCAAAGAATATAAATAGGCAATTCAAAGAAGAGGGTACTGAAATAGAAAATAACAGTTGAAAAAATGCTGGCACTAGGAATCAGGGCAACACAAGTTAAAATGACCATGAGATACCACTTGTTGAGTGCCATGCAGTCAGTTCTAACTGATATGGACTATATAGGACAGAGTAGAACTGCCCTATAGAGCTACTCATCTGTTAGTTTCTTGTACTGTCATGGCTTGCATGTTGCTGTGATGCTGGAAACTCTGCCACCAAAGTCAGTGAAAAAGGGGAACACCCTCAACGGAGTGGCTGTAGTGATGGACACAAACATAGCAACTATTATGAGGATGATGCAGGAACTGACAGTGTCTCTATGAGTAGGAAGTGACTCATGGTACCTAACAACAACAATCTTTATGGAATCAGACTGCAACATCTTTCTTCTGCAGAGTGACTAGTGGACTGAAACTGCATTTTCTCATTAGCAGCCAAGTGCTTAACTACAGTATTTCCAGGGATAGTACTTAATACTTAGCAAAATGGAAAAAAAAAAAATTCAAAAGTTTGATGTTATCAAGTGTTGGTGAGAATAAGGAGAAATTAATAAGAATTTTCATACACTGCTGTGGAAGTATAAAGATGTTATGATACTCGGGAGAACATCTGATCGTGCATGCAAAGTAGAAAAGGCACATAAACTGCAAGCCAGCAATTCCACTTCTAGCTACATACCTGAGAGAAACTGTCAAATAGGTATGAGAGAAAATAAGCAAGGATGTTCATTTCAGGGTTAATTAATAGTGAAAACTGGAAATAACTTGATGTCCATCAACAGGAGGATAGATAGATAAATGGGATGTATTCATACAACAGATTATTATAAACAAATAAAATAAATAAACTATATAGATTAAATACCATAGATCTCAGAAATATCACGCTGAGTGAAAACAATTTGCAGAAGCATATATTCAGTAGGCTTAAAAATACACCCCAAAACAATAGTATAACTTGTTTAGAGGTACATATTGTTGTTGTTATTAGTTGCCATGGAGTGGGCTCTGACTCATAGTGACCCTATGTAAAACAGAACAAAACACTGTCTGGTCCTACGCCAGCCTCACAATCCTTGCTATACCTGAGCCCAGCTTTGCAGCCACTGTGTTAATCCATCTTGTTGAGGGCCTTCCCCTTTTTCACTGACCCTACACTTTACCAAGTATGATATCCTTCTCCAAGGAATGGCCCCTTCTGACAACATAGCCAAAGTAGCTGAGATGAAGTCTGGTCATTCTCGCTTCCAAGGAGCACTTCTTTTAGGACAGCTTTGTTGGTTCTTCTGGCATTCCATGTTACTTTCAGTATTCTTCACCAACATCACAGTTCAAACACATCAACTCTTCTTTGGTCTTCCTTATTCATTGTCCAACTTTCACATGCATATGAGGCGATTGAAAACATCCTGGGTTAGTAGTATTCCTTTGTGTGTATGTACCATAGTTTGGTTATCCAAAGATGTCTTCAAAGAGATATCTTTGATCTTCAGCACTTTCTTTCTTTGGGAAAATTTGCATCAACAGATATATTTATTGTCAACAGTTAACATATGAAAGAAGTTCTTATATCCACTCTTTGATTGTAATTGTAATTGTATGATAAATAGTAAGAAAGGATGAATATTTTTCAGCCATTTGTCTTTTTTTTAAAAAATACAATTTATTGAAACATAATTTATGTTCAGTGAAATAGACAAAACTAAAGTCACATGGGTCAATACATTTTTTTTTTCAGTGTTCTCTCCCCTCCCTTCAACCCCTAGTAACCAACAAAGAAAGTTTCCTTCTATATATAAACCTTCCCTTGATGTTTTACAATAATGAGCTAATACTGTATTTGTCCTTCTGTGATTGACTTATTTCACTGAGTATAATGTCCCCCGAGTTCATCCATGTTATGAAGTGTTATGCAAGTTCTACTTTATTCTTTAGTGCTGCATAGTATTCCATTGTGTGTATGTACCATAGTTTGGTTATCCATGCTTCTGTTGATGGGCACATAGATTGTTTCTGTCTTTTTGCTATTGTAAATAGTGCTGTGATGAACATGGGTGTGCATATATTTGTTCTTGTCCTGGCTCTCACTTCTTTAGGGTATATACTTAGTAATGGGATTGCTGGGTCAAATGGTATTTCTAATTCCAGCTTTTTAAGGAATTGCCATATTATTTTCCACAGTGGCTATATCATTTGACAGTCCCACCAGCAGTGTATGAGAGTCCCAATCTCTCCACATCCTTACCACCACTTGTTATTTTCTGTCTTGTTGAACTTTGCTACTAGTTCTGGGACAAGATGGTATCTCATTGTTGTTTTGATTTGAATCTCTCTAATGGCTAATGATTGTGAGCATTTCTTCATATGTTGGCCACCTGAATATCCTCTTTGGTGAAGTATCTGTTCATGTCTTCTGCCCATTTTTTAATTGGATTGTTTATCTTTTTGTTGTTGAGGTGTTGGACTTTTCCATAAATTTTAGAGATAAGTACCTTGTCAGATATGCCGTTGCTGAATATTTTTTTCCCAATCTGTAGGTTCTCTTTTGATTCTTTTGGAGAAGTCTTTGGAAGCACATAAAAATTTAATTTTTAAAGGTCCCATTCATCTAGTTTATCTTCAGCTGTTTTTGCATTCTGGGTTGTGCTTGAGAGTCTATTGATGGCATATATTAGGGCCCCTAAATTTGCCCCTATTTTTTCCTTGAGGAACTTTTAGGTTTAGGTTTCACATTTAAGGCTTTGATCCATCTGGAGTTCGTTTTTGTGTATGGTGTGAGGTATGGATTTTGTTTCATTTTTCTGCAAATAGATCTCCAGTTTTGCCAGCACCTTTTGTTAAAGAGACCATCTTTTCCCCATTTAATAGATTTCAGCCCTTTGTCAAAAATCAGCTGACCATAGCTTGATGGGTCTATTTCTATGTTCTCAATTCTGTTCCACTGGTCTATGTGTCTGTTGTACCAGTACCAGACTATTTTGACTACTATGGCTGTATAGTAGGGTTTGAGATCTGAGATTGTGAGACCTCCTACTTTGTTTTTCTTCTTCAGTAGTGCTTTGCTTATCCGAGGTCTCTTTCCTTTCCATATAAAGTTAGTGGTTATTTTCTCCATATTCTTCAAGAATGTTGATGGGATCTGGATTGAGATTGGATGAATATATAGATTGCTTTGGGTAATATTGACATTTTCCCGATGTTGAATCTTCCTAACCATGAGCATGGTATGTTCTTCCATTTATGCAGATACCTTACAGTTTCTTAGAGTAGTGATTTGTAGTTTTGTTTGTACAGGTCTTTTGTGTCCCTAGTGAGATTTATTCCCGAGGATTTTATTTTTTTTGGTAGCTATTGCAAATGGTATTGATTTCCTTTTCAGCAATCTCTTTGCTGGTGTAGAGAAATCCAACAGATTTTTGGATTATTGATCTTGAATCCTGCCACTATGCTAAATCTCTCAATTAGTTCCACTCTTTTTTTGTTTGTTTGTTTGTTTTTGCAGAATCTCTTGGGGTTTCTATGTATAGGATCATATCATCAGCAAATTGACTTCTTCTTTACCAATTTGCATGCC
>NW_006921743.1:2681383-2690241 GCF_000298275.1 Orycteropus afer afer
GTGGCTGCGATGATGGGCTCAAGTATAGCAGGGATTTTGGGGCTGGCACTGGATCGGGCAGTGTTTCGTTCTGCTGTGCATGGGGTCGCTATGAGTCAGAAATGACTCGATGGCACTTAACAACAACAATTATGACTGTGGAGTCATCTCTTTGTCTTTTCAGTTCTGTTGGAGTCTGTTTTATGTATTTTGGGAATCTTTCATTAGGTGCATAGATACTTATTATTGTTATGTGCTCTTGTTCAATTGATCTTTTAATCATTTAATCATTAATATAATGTCCCTCCTTGTGTCTTAAAGTGGTTTTTGTCTTAAAGTCAATTTTATCAGAAATTAATAATACCACTCCTGCTCTTTTTTGGTTGCCATTTGCTGGATATATTGTTTTTCCACCTTTGATTTTTAGTCTATTTTTGTCTTTTTCTCTAATGTGTGTCTCTTGTAGACAGCATATTGATGGGTTATGTTTTCTTATCCAGTCTGCAAGTCTCCATCTCTTGAGTGGTTCATTTAATCCATTGACATTCAGTGTAATTATTGACAAGTATGAATTGGTTGTCATTTTGTTATGTGTTTTTTCATGGTGTCCCTGGTTTCTTTTTCCATATTATTTTTTTGTGCTGAAATTGTTTTGGTTATGAATAGTGTTATCACTTCCTTCATTGCTATTTTTTTTAGTACTTTCTAAATATTTGTGCTTGTCCTCTTTTTTATTTTGATGTGAACGTTTATCATTTTTCTTTGAGGTTACCCTGTGATTTATAATTTTCTTCCCAAGTTTAGAACAGTCTGTTCTATCTTCCAAGTTGTCTTGACTTCCCTACCATTTAGAAGTTCTGTCAGTACAAAATTTTCCCCTCTTTGTGGTTTGTAGTTGTCCTGACTTGTCAATTGATGTCTCTGGTTCCCTGTTTACAATCTTGTAGGCTTATTTACTTTGGATACTTCTATATCTTGGTTGGGAGCTCTGGTAGCATAGTGCCTAAAGCACTTGACTGCTAATCAGAAGGTTGGTGGTTCAAACCCACCAGCCACTCCTTGGAAGGAAGATTGGGCAATCTATTTCCATAGTGATACCACCTCAGAAACCCAAGGAGGGGTCACTAGGAGTTGGTTCTGACTGAATGGCATATAACAACAACATAGCTGGGTTGGTTTCTTGGTTATGTCATCATGTGTGTTAAGGGTCAGTTGTTGTTTGCTGTTGTTAATTCTCTGTCCAAAGGACTCCCTTTAGCATCTCTTGTAAGTTTGGTCTGGTTTTCAACAAATTCCCTTAATTTCTGCTTCTCTGGAAATCTCCTAATTTCACCATCATATTTGTGACTTTTTTGTGTTTATATTTAATTGGTGATTGTATGTTGGAATGATTTGCTCCAGATTTTTGTTTCCTTTGGATGTTATCTAAGCAGAGTACTGTGCTCCTATATTAGTTAGTTGGTGGCACTCACCACCTGTCTACTTTCTCCTATATGTCCCTGACATCCTTGGCAAGTGGAGCCTGTTCTTAGGTCCCTGGAATACAAATGAGAATGCTGCCACTTTAAATATCCAAAAAGGCCACTGCTTGTAAACATTCAAAATGGCTGTACCCTCATTCACTTTAAATATCCAAAATGGCCACTGCTTGTAAAGATTCCATATGGCTGTGCCCTTGGTCGCTTTAAATATCCAAAATTGCTGCCCCTTGTAAAAAATCTAAATGGCTGTGCCCTCCGAGCAGCTAAAAGTCCACAGCTCAGGTTGTCTCCCTCTTTGCTGTTTCCCTTCCTAGTTCATTGGCCACCAGTGCAGTTGTCCCTGCAGCTCTTGGTGACCAGGGCTGATCTTTAGGTCACTTCTCAGGTCCCCACACCACTTTATTCAGGCTGTTGGTGCTGTCAGAGTAGCTGACAGTCTGCAGTTCTGTCCATCTCTGTACTCACTGTTTTCATTCAGGTTTTCTCACTAGTTGGTGCCTAATCCACTTCTATATACTTCCTTTCAAAGCTCGGGGCTACAGGATTATCTTCTGTATCTCTGTCAATTGGTTTCTCTTTTTGTTGTTGAAGAGGGTTTGTGCAGCTTGTGTGCCTATTCTGCCATCTTACTGGAAGTCACTCTTCAGCATTTGAAAGAGGTCTTTTGCAACAGATTTGCCCAGTGTAATATGCTGTCTGATTTTTTGACAGCTGCTTCCATTGGTGTTGATTGTGGAACCAAGTAATATGAAATCTTTACACCTTAAATCTTTTCTCCATTTTTCATGATGCTGCTAGTGTACATATAGTAAAAATAAATAAATAAATAGATAGATAAATATTAGAACACATGTGCCAAATTAAAAATAATGATAACTTTTCAGGGGCAGAAACGGTCACACATTTTGTGATGGGTACAGAGAAGACAAATTGTATTTTTAAGCAAGGTGGAAAGTATGTGTTATGGATTGAATTGTGTCCCACAAAATATGTGTTGTAAAATCTAACCTCTATGTCTGGTTATAATTCCATTTGGGACTGAATTGTTTTTATTATATTAATGAGGCAGCATTAAGTAGAGTGTATCTTGAGTCATTCTTTTTGAGATATAAAAGAGATTAAACAAGAAATCTAGGAATCAGAGATGGGGGAAGATTGATGCCAAGACACACAGAGATCTCCAAGGAACCAGGAAAATAGCTGAAGAGACAAGGAACTTCCCCCAGAGCTGACAGGGAAAAAGCCTTCCCCTTAAGTCAATGCCCTTAATTAAGATTTCTAGCCTCATAAACTGTGAGAAAATAATTTGTTGGTTAAAGTCATCCACTTGTGGTATTTTTGTTATGGCAGCACTAGGCAACTGACAGTATAAGAATATATTATAGTGGTGCCCCTTGGAGCTGTGCAACATAGCGTTCTTGGATATGCAGATATTAATAGATAATTATCTACATCAGTACTATCAAACAGAAATACAATGTGGAAAGCAAATGAAAACAACATATGTAATTTACAAATATGTAGTAGTCACATGTAATTTTAAAAAAAACCTGGTGAAGTTAACTTTAATAATATATTTTATTAAACTGGACTTGTGTTTCAAGTGCTCAATAGCCACATGTGGCTATTACTATTGTACATGGTGGTTCATACCTTTCTGTTTACAGAAAATTGTTGGTAAACAAAAAGAAAGCAGCAGCAAATATGGGCATGGAGAGAAGTTGAGTTTGTCTTGGAATCCACTTAGAGATGGAAGGGAAAGAAACCAAGGAAATTAGGAAGGACCCTGGATTTGTGGTTTTGAAGACACAGGTGACCCAGGTCATAAATAAAATGAGATAAACTAATGTGGGAAGAAAGTTGATGAATCACATGTGCCTTATACCATCTTAAGATGTAGGTTTTATTATCCCTAATTCACTGGTGAGAAATCTGATGATTAGAGAACCTTTTTACTTGCCCAAAATTGTATAGCTAATAAGACAGAGAAAACCCCAAAATATTGCCTTCTAAACCTACTGATTTAATTGGTTCTAAGATAAGTAGTAGAAAATTACTTTTACAGGGTGAGTCTACTTGAATTAAGTCATGAAAATAATTCAAAATTGTGTATTAGCCAGGGTGTAAAACAAGAGTCAGAAAGAACTTATCCAGTTAAATTTACCTTCTAAAGCATGAATCTCTCCTACAGTATTTTAAAAAGTGTAGTGAAAATATATATAACAAAGCATTTGGGATGTTTATGTTTTTTACATGTACAATTCAATGACATTAATTACTTTTCTCATTTTGCTCAATTATCGCCACTAACGAATTAAAATTTTTTTCATTACCTTTAACAGAATGTCAGTGCCCCATCAATCAATCTCCCCTTTTCTCTCGCTTCTATGCCTGGTAACCACTAATCAACTTTGGACTCTATACATTTGCCTACTCTAGATATATCATATAAGTGGGATAATATAACTGTTTGTGACCTATTTCACTCAGTATAAAGTTTTCAAAGTTTATATATGTTGTAATATGTCTCAGAATTTCATTTCTCTTCATGGCTGAATAATATTCCATTGTTGGGATATAACACATGTTGTTTAGTCATTCATCTGTTGATGAACAGTTGTGTTGTTTCCACCTTTTGGCTATTGTGAATAATGCTCCACTGAACACTAAGGTACACAAATCTGAGTTCCTGGTTTCCATTGGTTGTGGTATTTACAAATATATAAAGTAATTCTATTTTTAAATTTTGAAGAACTGCTAAAAGGTTTCCCACAACAGCTGTTTCACTTTACATTTTCACCAGCAAAGGATGAGTGTTCCAATTTCCCTACATTCTCATCAACACTTGTTATTTTCTGTTTTTCTGGCAATAGAAATCCTAGTGGGTGTTAAGTACAACATTTAGTTTTAAAATTACTTCAGTAGAGCTGCAGAACCTGTTTTAGTTATTTGGTTTGGCATTTTATAAAAGATACTAACCTCACAATCATTCTCTTCTCAATTATTTTGTCACTGTTTGTGTGTAATATGCATAAAATGAATTTTACTTATACTAATTAGTATTACACACACACACACACACACATATATATATAAACAGAACTTCTGGTAAGATGGTGGAATAGGCAGGCAAGTTACAAAGACCCTCTTCAACAAAGAAACCAATTGACAGAGATACAGAAGACAATCCTGGAGCCCTGAGCTTTGAAAGGAAGTATACAGAAGTGGATTAGGCACCAAGTAGTGGAAAAACCTGAATGAAAACAGTGAGTACGGAGACAGTCAGATGACTGTCTGATGGCACCAACAGCCTGAATATTTCCAAGTGATGTTGGGACCTGAGAATTGACCTAAATAAAGATCAGCCCTGGTTACCAAGGGCTGCAAGGATGACTGTGCTGGTGGCTCATGACTATGGAGGGAAACAACAAGGGGGGAGAAACCCTGAGCTGTGGACTTTTGACAGTCTGGAGAGCCCAGCCATTTTGATTGTTTACAAGTGCTGGCCATTTTGAATATTTAAAGTGACTGAGGGCTCAACCATTTTCAATGTTTACAAGAAGCAGCCATATTTGATATTTAAAAAGACTGAGGGAGCAGTAATTTTGATTTTTCACCAATGGTACCCATTTTGGATATTTAAAGTGATTGAGGGTGGAGCCATTTTGAATGTTTATAAGCGGTGGCCATTTTGGATTTTAAAGTGACAACATTCTCATTTGAATTCTAGGTACCTAAGAATAGGTTCCACTTGCCAAGGATAGCAGAGACATATGGAAGGCTGATGATGGGAAAGGAGACAGGTGACGAGTGTATAAGTGCTGCCAACAAATGAAAAAAGGAGCTTAACACAGTACCTTGGTTACATAAATAACATACAAACAAAACAAAGAAAATGAAAATTGTGGGTAAGTCACTCCAACATACAATTATCAATTAAATACAAACACAAAAATATCAAAATGTCTCAGAGACAACAGAGCATCACAGTTCACACAAAGAAGAAAGATAAACCAAGAGAAACAAAGGACCAGTACATGGACCCAAAACACATCCCTGAGGAAGATGCAGCATTGGAACTCCTTGAAAAGGAATTCAAAGAATTATATTTAGGTTCCTTCAACAGACTGAGAGACAGATCAAGGAAAACACTGACAAAATTGAGGAAAACATAGAGAAAACCTTAGAACAATTTCAAAAGACAATACAAGAACAAAATGGCAAAATAAATGAAAAATTAGAAATGATACTAAATCTACAGATAGAAAATCCAGAAGATTAAGGGATTCAAAATGGATTCACATCAGTAATTACCACACTATTTCCCTCTAGCATCCTAGTGTTTGAAAAACTAGGTACAGCAGTATGAATTAGGGATTCTGGTGCTCTTGAAAGCTCACTGAGTCAGAGTGCACCAAACTCAGGGGAGTAGGATTAGAAAGGAGAAAGGGATGGGGGGAAAAATTAACAAGATCAGATCTATCCTGCAGAGCACCTACATGCAGCTGAGAAAGGCCATTGGAGACCTCCCTGGAGTAAGGAAGAAGACACACCATACCAGCATACTAGTGACCACCCCAAGGATCTACCTTCAGCACCTGATTTTATCAGTAACTTGGGCCATCTAGGAGCACACGGGCACGGCCAGTGCTGCCGAAATCTGAGCACAGAGTCCACTGAGGCCACGAGAGGGTGGATCCAAGGAGGTGTCCCTGCAGTAGATCACTGATCAGGCTTGGGTCAGCTTAGTGGTACTGAGGAGCCCACACTTGACTTTGTCACTAATATTGGGACCACAGTTACGTGCAGGCACTGGCCTGACTCTTGTGCTGCTGAAACCGAGTGGATCTTTGGTGCCACGGGTGGGCAGACACAGAGAGGAAATCCCAGGGGGATCATGGTCTGGGCCAGTGTCATGAGTGGGAGGGCCAAGAAAAGAACTCCCGCTCAGAGTGCAGAGCTGGGCAGTTGTCTTGGGTTGGGTTTTTAGCACTGAGGGGCCTCGGGAGCAGGTTTTTGCATATGTCTGAGCCTGGCAGAAAGTGGCGACCCTCTAACAACTGGAGTCTTTGCTGAAATTGAGCTGCAGGCCTGAGAATAACAGTACAATGTCATCATTAGCAGCTCTCTCAAAGCCCTAGAAACTGCCTTTGGCAACATGGAGCTTTCCTTCTTTGACTCTCCCACTCCCACCTTCTCCACCAATGCCCTCACTCATCCAATAGAAGAAATCACATTCAGCCACCATAATACCTCCTGGTTTGAATTCTACACCCTATTTAAGGCAAACAGAAACCCATATCCACATTCCACACAGTGATTCCACCATCACAAAGAAAACTGTGGAGCAACCTTGCACACCTGAATTAAAACTAAAAAAAAAAAAAAAGAAAAAAGAAATACACCAGCTTCATCTTTTCAAAATATTCAATCATAAAACCAAGACAAAACAAATCAATATATAACCAACAGTTAAAGAACAACCTCAAAATGTCTAGGAAACAACAGGTAACCTCAAATCAAACAAAAAAAATAGTACAAGGCATTAGAAGCAAAACCACAAACAAAGCTCTCATTAACATAGAGAAGAGGAGGCAATAGAATTATCTGAGAAGGAATTTAGAAGATATGTTTATAGAGCTTTACAAGAGCCTAAGGAAACCTCAAACAGAAGCAAAGAGAACACACACAGTTCCCTGGAAGAACTCAGGAAAATCATTCAAGAGCAAAATAACAAGATTAATGCACAATCAGAGCTCACACAAAAACAGCAGTTAGAAATCCAGAAGATGAATACCAAAATTACAGAATTACAGAACACAGTAGAAGCACGTAAGAGTAGGTAAGAACTGGCTGAAGAATGCATATCCCAACTAGAAGACAAATCCCTGAATACCAACCTGTATGAAGAAAAATCTGAACAAAGATTTAAGAGAAATGAAGAGAACCAAAGAATTATATGCGATGACATGAGAAAAACAACATAAGTCTCATTGGAATTTCAGAACAAGAAGAGGTGAAAAAAAAAAAAAAAAAAAAAAAGCCAAGAAGATTGTGGAAGACCTGCTAACAGAAAACTTGCCCCATATCATGAGGGAAGAAAAGATATTTGACCAAGAAACTCATAGAATCCCACACAAGATAGATCCCAAGAAAAAAACACCAAGGCATATTATAATCAAACCCTACAAAACCAAAGACAAAGAAAAGTTTTGAGAGCTGCCTGGGACAAAAGAAAGATTGCTTATAATAATCAAACAGTTAGGCTGAGCTCTGATTACTCAGCAGAAACCATGCAGGCAAGAAGGCACTGGAAGGGTATATATAAAACACTAAAGGAAAAGAACTTCCAACTAAGAATCCTATAACCAGCCAAATTATCCATCAAACATGAAGGCGAAATCAAGGCATTCTCAAACAGAAATGAAGGGATTTTGTGAAAACCAGACTAACCCTAAAAGAAATGCTTAAGGAAGTCCCTCCAAGAGCGAACTCACAAGAGAGATCAACAAAATCAGTGTACGTGGCACCAACATTAAAACCAAATCAAAATAAGACCATAAAACATTGTACCCTAAAATCCAAGAAAGTCAATCACTACACAACAACAACAACTAACATATTAGAGGGAATAAAACTTCTAGGTAAAAACTTCAAAATGGAGAGGAATACAAGGCAATGTCTTCACAGTATGCACTGTTCTAAAAATGTAGAGACAAGAATGTACTCCAAGGTAACCACAGAGAAATTTGACAATCACCCTAAGCAAATCCAGAAGGAAGGAAAACATATGGGTTTAATAAGCACAAAACCAACAACAAGAAGGAAAGGGAGAAAGCATTAGACAACAAATCGAATGCAGCACAAAAAAGTATATGGACCAATGAAACGCCAACAACATGACAAAACAACACAATAGAATGACAGCAATCAATACATACCTATCACTAATTAAACTCAATATGAATGGATTAAATGCATCTATCAAGAGAAAGAGAGTGGCAGACTGGATAAGAAAAGAAGACCCGTCAATATGCTGCCTACAAGAGTCCCACCTTAGACACAAAGATAAAAACAAACTAAGAGTTAAGGGATGGAAAAAAATATACGAAGTCAATGGTAACCAAATGAGAGCACGAGTGGCAATATTAATTTCTGACAAAATAGACATTAAGGTGAAAAACATCATAAGAGACAAATAGACATTATATGATGCTGAAAGGGTCAATTGACAAAGAAGATGTTACAATAATAAATATTTATGCACCCAATGAAAATGCTCCAAAATACATGAAGCAAATATTAACTGAGTTAAAATGGGCAATAGACAACTCTACAATAGTAGTAGGAGACTTTAACACACCACTTTCAAAGAGAGACAGGTCAACTAGAAAAAAA
>NW_006921743.1:2690586-2691770 GCF_000298275.1 Orycteropus afer afer
AATAAAGATACATCATACCAAAACCTGTGGGACACAGCAAAAGCAGTACTCAGAAGACAGTTTATAGCAATAAAAGCATACATCAAAAAAGAGGAAAGAAACAAAATCAACACTCTCATGAACTCAAAAAACTAGAAATAGAACAACAAAAGAATCCTACAGCATCTAGAAGCAAGGAAATAACAAAGATCAAGGCAGAAATAAATGAAACAGAAAACAGAAAAAAAAGAGAAAATCAACAAAACAAAAAGCTAGTTCTTTGAAAAGATTAATAAAATCGATAAACCATTGGCAGACCTAACAAAAGACAAAAAAGAGAATATCCAAATCACAAGAATTGTAAACAAAAAGGGTGTCATTACAACAGAACCAACTGAAACAAAAAAGATACTGACAGAATATTATGAAAAATCATACTCCAACAGATTTGAGAACCCAGAAGAGATGGACAAGTTTCTAGAATCACAAGACCCACCTAAACGACCATACTCAGAGATAGAATACTTGACCAGACCTATAACAAAAGAAGAAATTGAACAGACCATAAAAACTCCCCTGAAAGAAAAGTCCTGGCCCTGATGGCTTCACTGGAGAATTTTATCAAATATTCAGAAAAGACTTGACACCTATGCTACTCGATCTATTCCAGAACATAGAAAAAAAAAGGAATACTCCCAAACTCATTTTATGAAGCAAGCATAACACAAAACCAGGGAAAGAGACTACTAGAAAGGAAAACCATGGACCAATATCCCCCATGAACATAAATGCAAAAATCTTTAACAAAATCCTAACCAAGAGAATCCAACAACATATCAAAAAATTAATACACCTGGACCAAGTGAGATTCATATCAGGTTTATAAGGGTGGTTCAACATCTGAAAAACAATTGATGTAATCCACCACATAAACAAAACAAAACAAAACAAAAGAATCATATGATTATATCAATTGATGCAGAAAAGGCATTTGATAAAATCCAACATCCACTCCTGTTCAGAACTCTCAGCAAAATAAGGATAGACGGGAAATTCCTCAACATAATAAAGCGCATATGTGCAGGAGATAGAAGAGAAGATAGATGACTGGGACCTTGTTGTTGTTGTTAAGTGCCGTCGAGTCATTTACGACTCATAGCGACCCCATGCACAGCAGAACGAAACACTGCCCGATCCCGCGCCAG
>NW_006921743.1:2695288-2700570 GCF_000298275.1 Orycteropus afer afer
TTACCTTGCTCCCAGAGACCCAGTCCCTCTCAGGAGGGTAACAAGGGAAAGTGTTCAGTGCAGATCAGTGAGTAAGCACAAGCCCGCCCATGCTTACCTTGCTCCCGGAGACCCAGTCCCTCTCGGGAGGGTAACAAGGGAAAGTGTTCAGTGCAGATCAGTGAGTAAGCACAAGCCCGCCCCTGCTTACCTTGCTCCCGGAGACCCAGTCCCTGACTGGGACCTTATAAAAAATAAATTCCTATGCACATCAAAAGACTTCATCCAAAGGGTAAAAAGAGAACCTACAGATTGGGAGAAAATATTTGCCTATGACATATCTGATAAAGGACTTATCTCCAAAATCTATAGAAAACTTTAACACCTCAACACCAAAAAGGCAAATAACCCAATTCACAAATTGGCAAAAGACTTAAACAGACAGTTCACCAAAGAAGATATACAGGCAGCCAACAAACACATGAGAAATTGCTCACTCTCATTAATCATTAGAGAGATGCAAATCAAGATAACAATGAGATATCATCTCACCCCAACAATAATAGTGAAGTTCAACAGGTCAGAAAATAACAAATGTTGGTGAGGTTGCGGAGAGATTGGAGCTCGTGTACTGCTGGTGGGATTGTAAAATGGTACAACCATTGTGGCAAATGGTATGGTGTTTCCTTAAAAAACTGAAAATAGAAGTACCATTTGACCCAGGAACTCCATTACTAGGAACATATCCTAAAGAGTTGAGAAATAGTGCACGGACAGACATATGTACACCTATGTTCATTGCAGCACAATTCACTGTAGCAAAGAGATGGAAAGAACCTAAATGCCCATTAATGGATGAGTAAATAACTAAATAGGAGCTCTGGTGGCATAGTGGCTAAGGCACTTGACTGCTAACCAGAAGGCTGGCGGTTCAAACCCACCAGCCATTCCTCGGAAAGGAAGGTTGGGCATTCCTACTTCCGTAGTGATACTGCCTCGTAAACCCAAGGAGGGGTCACTATGAGTTGGGGCTGACTCGATGGCAAACAACAAACAAGATAACTAAATTATGGCATATGCACACAATGGAATACTATGCTACATTAAAGAACAATGATGGATATGTGAATCGTCTCACAACATGGATGAACCTGGAGGATATTATGCTGAGTGAAATGAGTCAATCGCCAAAGGACAAGTACTGTATGAGCCCATTATTGTAAAAAGACAAAGACAGGTTTGTGTAGGACACAGGATTTGCTTTGTACGTTACTGGGAAGGAAGGGGAAGGATTAATTTCAGGCTAGTTGGGGCCCACACACTGACGTGGGTAAGGGGAGGGATATACGGAAAGGAACTGTGACTACCATGATAACATTAGGAAATGGGAGACACTGAATTGTGCACGTAAGTGATAGACAACAGATGCTAATACCAACCATTGTGTCTACAATACTGCATTACCATTAAACCAGACACCAGGCTACAGATAAAACATAAACACCTGAGAGGATCAGATGGGGGGGTCAGTGGACAGGAGTATACTCTAGACCAAGGATAGATTCAGCTGAGGCTAATCTTGCACAGACATCAGTGATACAAAATACTTGCAGTCATTACAGGAACAGTAGAAGACAGATATAGAATAATCTATCACAGACACCCAGACAGTATGGAGAGATATCCAATAGATCTACTGACTCAGGACCACAGTACTGGGGGACACCAGACTGAATTGGCACAACAAAATACATTGAAGCCTTGTTCCGCATCCTAGTTTGGTGAGTAGTGACTAAGGTCTTAAGAGCTTTCAAGTGACCATCTATGATGCAGCTAATGGTCTCCTAACATTGGAAGCAAAGAACTAGATGGTGCCCGGCTACCAATGCCAATCAAATCTGGAGATCCTGGATAGAGTGGGAGGTAAAATGTGGAACAAAATCCAAAAACTCAATAATGACCAGAATTACTGGTTGGATGGAGTCTGGTGAGGCCCCCAATAGTATGGCCCTGGAATACATTCTGCACCTGTAATAAAACTCACCCCAGGGGCTAGCTCTCAACCCAATAGCTAAGAGGATGTACACATAGACCACTCAACCCAGGATGATGCACCCACATACTCTATGGTAATACATCCTTTAGAGCAATAGACCATGGGGCACCAGAGGACCAACATTCAGGTTGAGGAAATGCAGGACAAACAGGAGCGCATAAATATGAGGGGCATGAGGGAGAGTTATAAGGTAGGGAAGGAAGGAGACTGGGTTAGGGTTGGACATGGTAAATGGGGAATGAAACTAAATTCACATGTAACGTTGAATGTAAAACAAGCTCTTAAAAAAAAAATAGAAAAGTAAAAAAGAAATCCACCTTGGACACAACCAGCTACCCAGGGGGGAAGGTATTGATTTGGGCTCTTCTTTTTAGATGTGCATATCTGTTACTATAAATTGCCCTCTGATCACTGCTTTTGCTGTCTCCCAAAGATATTTTTGTGTTGCATTTTCATTTTATTTCATTCAAAACCCTTTTTAAAATTTCATTTTTATTTCTTCTATCACCCAGTCATTTTTAAGGAGGGTATTATTCAGTTTCCATGCATTTGCTCTTTTTCCACTGGTCTTCCTAGTGTTTCTAATTTTATAGAATTGTGATCTTAGAAGATGCTTTGCAATATCTCACTGTTTTCAAATTCATTTTGTCTTGCTTTGTGGCCTAATATATGGTGAATCCTGGAGAATGATCCATGTGTGAAAAAATAGAATGTGTATTTTGCTGTTGTTGGGTGAAGTGCTCTGTAGATGTCTATATGGTCAAGTTGGTTGATTGTATTGTTTACTTCTTCTGAGTCTTTATTGAGTTTCTTTCCAGTTGTTCTATCTCTTATCGAAAATACTGTATTACAGTCTCCTACTATTCCTGTGGATTCATCTATTTGTCATTTCAATTCTGTTAAAGTCTGATTTATTATTTTGGTACTTTCTCATTGGGTGAGTAGGTTTCATTATAGTTATGTCCTCTTGTTCAATTGATCTTTTAATCATTACATAATGTCCTTTCTTGTTTCTTAAATGGTCAGTTTAGTCTTAAAGTCTATTTTATCAGAAATTAATATTTCAACTCCTGCCACTTTTTTGGTTGCCATTTTCTTGGTATATCTTCTTTCAACCTTTGATTTTTAGCCTATTTTTGCCTTTGTGTCTAAGGTGAGTCTCTTGTAGACAGCATATTGGTGGGTCAAGTTTTCTTATCCAGTCTGCAACTCTCCATCTCTTGAGTGGTGCATTTAATCCATTTACATTTATTGTAATTAACAACAAATATGAAGTTATTGGTGTCATTTGGTTATGTGTTTTTTTGTGGTGTTGCTGATTTATTTGTTCCATATAATTTTATATGCTGAGGTCATTTTGTTTATGAGCTGTGTCATTGTCTCCTTCTTTGCTATTCTTTTAGTATCTGCTAACTATTTGTGGTTGTCCTCTTTTTTGATGTAAAGATTTACTATTTTTCTTTGAGGTTACTCTGTAATTTATAATTTTCTTACCAAGTTTTAAAAAATCTCTTCTATCTTGCAATTGTCTTGACTTCCACACTACTCAGAAGTTCTTTAACTACACAATTTATTCCCTCTTTTTGATTAGTAGTTGTCCTCAATTACCAATTGATCTCTTTGGTTCCCTGTTTACAGTCTTGTAAGCTTTGGATACCTCTATAGTTAGGTTAGTTTCTGGGTTATTTCATCACGTGTTTTAATTATCAGTTGCTGTTTTTAGGTGTCTGTCCAAAGACTCCCTTTAACATCTTTTGTAAGGTTGGTCTGGTTTTCAACAACTTCACTTATTTTCTGCATACCTGGAAATCTCCTAGTTTCACCCTCATATTTTATAGACAATTTTGCTGGGTATATATATGCTTTGCTTATCTGAGGTCTCTTTTCTTTCCATATAAAGTTAGTGATTGGTTTTTCCATATCCTTAAAAATGTTGATGAGATCTGGATTGGGATTGCATTGAATGTTGAATGTATAGATTGCTTTGGGTAGAATTGACCTTTTCACAATTTTCAATCTTCCTATCCATGAGCATGGAATATTCTTTCATTTATGTAGATCTCCTATGGTTTCTTGAAGTAGTTTTTTTATAGTTTTCTTTCTACAGGCCTTTTGTCTCCCTGGTAAAAGAGGAGTATTTATTCCCAAGTATTTTATTTTTTTGGTAGCTATTGTAAATGGTATTGATTTCCTTGTTTATTTTTCAGCAATCTCTTTGCTGATGTAGAGCAATCCAACTGATTTTTGGATTTTGATTTTGTATTTTGCCATGATGCTTAATCTCTCAATTAGTTCTAGTAGATTTTTGACTGAGTCTCTTCAGTTTTCTACATATAGGATCATATCATCAGCAAATAGGGATAGTTTGACTTCTTCCTTACCAATTTGGATGCCTTTGATTTGCCTTTCTTGCCTTATGGTCCTAATTAGGACTTTCAGTACAATGATAAATAAAAGAGGTGATAGAGGGCATCCTTGTCCGGTTCCTGTTTGCAAGAGGAATGGTTTCAGTCTCTCTCCATTGAGTATAATGTTGGCTGTTCATTTTGCATTGATGCCACTTATTATGTTGAGGAATGTCCCTTCTATTCTTATTTTGCTGAGAGTTTTGATCAGTAATGGGTGTTGGATTTTATCAAATGCCTTTTCTGCATCAATTGATATGATCATGTGGTTCTTCTCCTTTATTTTATATGTGGTGGATGACATTGATTGGTTTTCTAATGTTGAACCATCTCTGCATACCTGATATGAACCCCACTTGATTATAGTGAATGATTTTTTTGATATGTTGTTGGAGTCTATTGGCTAGGATTTTGTTGAAGATTTTTGCATCTATATTCATGAGAGATATTGGTGTATAGTTTTCCTTTTGAGTGATGTCTTTGCCTGGTTTTGGTATCAAGGTTATGCTTGTTTCATAAAATGAGTTAGGGAGGATCTCATCCTTTTCTATGTTTTGGATTTGTTTGAGTAGGAATCTTGTCAGTTCTCTGAATGTTTGGTAGAATTCTCTGGTGAAAACATCTGGGCCAGGACTTTTTTTGTTGGTAATTTTTTGATGATCTGTTCAATTTATTGTTCTGTTATGCAACTGTTCAAATTTTCTACATATGTCTGTATTAGTTTAGGTAAGTGGTGTGTTTCTTGAAATCTGTCCATTTCTTCCAGATTTTCAAATTTGTTGGAGTACAGTTCTTCCTAGTATCCTGATATTATCCTTTTTATTTCAGTTGGTTCTGTTGTG
>NW_006921743.1:2713794-2732224 GCF_000298275.1 Orycteropus afer afer
TGTGCAATCCTTCTGCCTAGTCCGCCATCTTGCCCCGCCTCCACCCCAATCTTTCTTAAGGAGGATGTTGTTCAGTTTCAATGTATTTACTCTTTTTCCATTGATCTTTCTATTGTTTATTTCTAATTTGACAGTGTGATGATCTGAGAAGATGCTTTGCAGTATTTTAATGTTTTTAAATTTATGAATGCTTGCTTTATGGCCTAACATATGGTCTATCATGGAAAATGTTCCATGTGCACTGGAAAAGAATTTATGTTGTGCTGTTGTTGGGTGAAGTGCTCTGTACGTGTCTATAAGGGCAAGTTGGTGGATTATATTGTTTAGCTCTTCTGCATTTTTGTTGGATTTCTTTCCAGTTGTCCTGTCTTTCATTGAAAATGTTGTATTAAAGTCTCCCACTATGACTGTGGAGTCACCTATTTGGCTTTTCAACTCTTTTAAAATCTGATTTATGTATTTTGGGCTCTTTCACTGGGTCCATAGATATTTATTATGGTTATATCTTCATGTTCAATTGATCTGTTAATCATTATATAATGTCCTTCCTTGTCTCATATGGTGGTTTTTGTCTTAAAGTCAATTTGATCAGAAATCAATATTATGCTCTTTTATGGTTGCCATTTTTTTAAAATCCTTTTTCTGATTGATCCCTTTCCAGAGAAGTATTCAGGTATTTGTCTTCAAACTCATTAATTCTATCTTCTAATGCATCAATTCTATTCCTTTGCTCTTTCAATATGTTATCTAATTCTGACAATTTAGTATTAATCTTCTGGATTTCTATCTGTAGATTTTGAATCATTTCTAATTTTTCATTTATTTAGTTGTTTTGTTCTTATATTTCTTCCAATTTTTTTCTATGCTTTTTTATGTTTTCTTTGGTCTGTCTCTCAATCCTTTGAAGATACCTAAATATAATTCTTTTGAATTCCTTATCAGAGTGTTCCAATGCTGATTCTTCCTCAGGGATGTGTTCCGTGTCTGTATCCTGCTCCATTGTTTCTACCATTTTAGCTTGCTTCTTTGTGTGGGCTGTGATGATCTGTTGTCTCCGAGACATCATGGGATTGTTGTCTTTTGGTCTCTGTTAACATTTGTGAAGAGCAGCTGAGGGTTAATCAGGATCTTCTTGATGGTTGTTTTGTTGGCCCTTTGGTGGAGAAGGAAGTGGTGGCTCTCACTAAGTGAAGCTGCTGTAGGTGTGGGTGTACTTGTATTGTATGGGGACTTTTGCTGTCTTCCACTCAGTTAGACAAAAATAGCAATTGAATATCCATCAAAGAAGTAAAAGAAAATGGATAAAAAACACACCATATAATTACACAGGAACACAACCAAAAATAGAAAAAGGGAAAAAGAAGGGGGGAAAAAATAACAAACCCTGCAATATCTGGCGATAGGGCAATAAGAGAGTAAATGTAGAGAAGGAGAATAATGAAGAAAAATATGGGGGAAAAAAAAAAGAAAAACAATGAATGGGGTTAACCATGAGAATGAAGAAAAAAAATTGCAACCAGGATCAGGAAAGGAAAAAAGCTGAAAACTCAAACCTGGGAAAGGATGAATAACGAATAATAGTAAAAAGGACAAAAGTAATAATAATGTTGTTGTTGTTGTTGTTTGCTATTGAGTCGGCCCCGACTCATAGCAACCCCTCCTTGGGTTTCTGAGGCAGTATCACTACGGAAGTAGGATTGCCCAACCTTCCTTCCGAGGAGTGGCTGGTGGGTTTGAACTGCCAGCCTTCTGATGAGCAGTCAAGTGCCTTAGACACTATGCTACCTGAGCTCCTAATAATAATATAATAGTAGTTTTAAAACAGCCCAAAACAAACAAACTAAAAAACAGAAAAAAGGAGAAAAATTGGGGCTGTGCCAGGCTGGGCACCCAGGCTCTGTCCAAATACACAGACTGGGATGGAATTCCTGCTGGCCCAGAAAGTGGGTGGTAGTGAGTGATGGCCACACCTCCATTCACCAAGAGAGTGTGGGGTAGAAGAGTAACAAGGTGAGTGTTGCACCTTTCCAGTCATCTGTCTGGGTCCAGAATGTCCTTGGGGTTCCTGGCAAGTGGAGCCTGTTCTTAAATCCCTGGAATCTGGGAGAATGCTGTCACTTTAAATATCCAAAATGGTGAAGCCACTTGTAAACATTCAAAATGGCTGCACCCTCTGGACAGACAAAAGTCCACAGCTCAGCCCACCTTCCTCTTTGCTGCTTCCCCTTTTATTCCTTGGATATACAATTCTTTTTTTGGAATTTTTTTTTTTTTTCTTTCAGGTTGTTATATATCTCATTGGCTTGGCTTCTCATCTGCATGGTTTCTGGTGAGAAATCAGAGCTTAGTCTTATTGGTTGCCCTTTGTAGGTAACTTTTCATTTTTCCTGTGTTTATTTCAGGATTCTTTTTTTCTGTCTTTGGTTTAGGTGATTTTGATGATGATATGTCTTGGTGATTTTCTTTTAGGATCTATCCTGTTTGGGATTTGTTGAACTTCTTGAATGTATATATTCTCCCTCTTTCAACATATTAGAGAAATTCTCTTTGAACAAATCTTCAGCAATTTTCTCTGTGGTTTTATCTGTCTCTTCCTGTTCTGGCATTCCCATTACACACATTTAATTCCACTTGATGATATCCCACATGAATCTTATACTTTCTTCATTATGTTTTTATCTTTTGTCTGACTGATCCCTTAAGAAAGTAGTGTTGAGGTATTTGTCTTCAGTCTCATTAATTCTGTCTTCCATTGATTTAATTCTCCTCCTTTGCTTGCTTATAGTATTTTCTTCATGGCTGATTATCTAGCATCTTTGCTGATTGTTCTACTTGTGACTTAGGGGCAGTCCTGTGGCTCATGAAGATTTATACAGCATCTGTGCTGCAGGTACACCTTGCAACCCAGTCTGCCTGGTGGGAAGGGTTAGCATAGAGGGAGTGAGATAAGTCTAGGGAAAAACAAACAAACAAACAAATCTCACTGCGTTTGAGTCCATTCTAACTCATAGCAACCTCCATTGGTGGTAAAGAAGGCACTAAGAAATAGCAGACTTCACGAAGGGTTAGAGCAGACTCAAGTACCTTTAATAGTAAAAAATCCCATGAGTGGCTGCCAAGATTCAGGTACTGGCTTAGGGAGGTCAGCTGAATCACACAAAGACCAAGTTACCTGTGGGATCCCCTTACACATGAGTTATTTTGCTGTCCTAACTTGTTCCTCAGGCTCCTTGATGACTATAAGAAGTGTGGCTGGCTCAGCACAAATTCCTCTTCATTATTGATAAAAGCAACTGGAAACCTATATGCCACTTTGATAAGAATTCCATGGTATCACTCAGTCAAATGTTTGGATAACATTTGTGGTTCAGGATTTCTCAGTCTACACATGTCAAGGAGATGCTTTACAGAGTTTTAACCACAGTTTATTTATTTTTTCTTGGTCAGCAGTACCCTGTGGATATGTCTGCTTGGCCTGTACATGAGGCATAGTCAGGCTTTGATCCTGAATTGATTTAGGCATTTCACTTGGAAAACAAGGTTTATGTTTTATTTAACATATAATCATGTCCTAGGAAGGATGTGCATATAGGATTGGAGTTTGTTTCAGGTTTCAAACCATTGTAAGGAAATTTCTGGTAGATGTGTGTTAAAGTCAATGGATTATACAATTAGTAGAAACTGAAATATCATAGAGGAGGTCTGTGAAAAGCTGTTAGGATAATGGCAGAATAATATAATTGGACTCTAAGGAATACTGAAGATTACTATTCCTTCTTTCCTCATCATTTTCACACTATTTATTTCCTGGTGATGAAGACTTGACTTAAGTTGAAGGTAGCACCAAATATATTAAAAAACAAAAAACAAAAAACAATGAGTGAATATGGATTCTGAGATCTTTGACAATTTCACTCCTTCTAAAAATACTTCAGAGAAAACTTAGCCTGTGGAATATTTTTATTTTCACCTTAGAAGAAGTAATTTTGAAAGGTGCTACCTATTTCACACTGGCAATCATAAAAAGATACTTGGTGTGTGAGTAAAGTTTGTACCTATGGTGAGAGAGTTCCTGTGGAGTGCAAATGGGTGAAGCATTCCACTGGTAACTGAAAGGATGGAACTTTGGACCCACTCAGAGGAGGCTCAGAACAAAGATCTAGTCATCTTCCTCTGAAAAAAAATCTGACATTGAAAAGCACATTTCTACTCTGACACACAGGGGGTCACCATCCATCAGAGTTGTCTCAAAGGCAGCTGGAGAGAAAACACAGGGCACTGGACTGTCTGTCAGGAGTTTCCTTCTATGAACTGTACACTTAGAGCAGATCAAAGGTGAATTTTAGCAATGCCTACAAACCCTGGGGCAGTCTAAGAGTCTAAGTCGGCAGGCACAGTGGGTTCTGCTCATTTTTCAGGCTTTCAAAAACCTCCCCAGTGATTCAAATAGACACATCAAAATCCTACTACTGAAAGAGTGTTTTAGAAAAAGGAAAAATTTAAGTAGGCTTATTGGTCATAGTTGGGAGAAAGGGTGTGATGCAGGTGGTATAGGAAGCAGGGGAGCACCAATAGCAATCTGACTCCAAGCTTCATCTCCAGTCTCATCTTAATCTTCCCTTCTGGGAATTTTCCCCAATAAGTGCACAGGCACAATTATATTGCAACTAGCAGCTCATTTTCACAGCTTCCTGAAAACCTATGGGAAATATTTGTGTTTTCTTTTGATCAAGACATAGATGAATTGGTCAGAAAAAAAATCATACTGTGACTTTGTTGCATTGCTAATCATAAACACACTTTCACAGGCAACACTGCATTTCTTTGTTATTTGAATGTTTCTTTGCCTTCAGCTGGGTGCCCAGGTGTGCTATATTATAATCATTTCTACTATCTTCACACCTGTAAATAGGGATAACATCTAGAACACCTATATTTGTCTTAGGTGGAAATGATTACCTACTGAGATATCCCAAACATTTCTTGTTTTATTTTACTCAACAATGCAGAAAGCATCAAGGAAAGATGGAAGGAATACATGGAGGCTTTAAGTCCAAGTTCAAATTGCCAGGCTCTAGGTGCTGGGTGAAAGCCCCTCAACCTTGGGGTCCAGCTCTGCCTCCTGCTCCTGGCCCACTTGAGCTAGAGGTGTTTCTTCACTCAGACAGCTGCTGGCTGCTGAGGCTGAGAAGCCCCAAGGTTGACAAGTAAAAAGGCACAGTCCAAATGTTACCAAATAACATGGCAGGCCATTAACTTAAGTTCATTGTAAGTCCCAAGGTTGGCAGAGCATAGCAGGCTGCTGAGCAATGGCATGGCTACATGCAGAGTCCAAGCATGCCAAAGGCTAGAGACCATTCCCAAGGTTTCTCCTTATATACAGGAAGCAGGCCACATACCAAAGGCAGCTACTCAGCTACTTGTGGTAGATCCCACCATGGAGTTGATTGCCAGTCTCATCATGGGGAATAACTACCACCAGCTGCCCAGCCACTCAACCAGGCCCAGCCAAGTTGACACACAAACATAACTACCACAGACACCTAGGTTGTTTCCATCTTTTTGCTCTTGTGAATAGTGCTGCGATGAACATGGGTGTGCATATATCCTTTCTTGTTCTAGCTCTCACTTCTTTATGATATATACTTAGTAATGAGATTCTGGATCAAATAATATTTCTATCCAACTTTTTAAAGTATAGCCATACTGCTTTCCACAGTGATTGTATCATTTAACAGTCCCACTGTTAAATGTTAAATGTTATACATAACAGTGTATGAGAGTCCCAATCTTTCCACATCCTTGCCAGCATTTGTTATTTTCTGTCTTGCTGAACTTTGCTACTAATACTGGGGTGAGATGGTATCTCACAGTTCTTTTGATTGTATTGGTAATATTTTTATGACCAGTTCCATTTCTTCTTTTGTTATGGGTCTGTTCAAAATTTTCTATCTCAATCTGTCCTAGTTTAGATAAGCAGTGTGTTTCTACAAATCTGTCCATTTCTTCTAAGGTTTCAAATTTTTTGGAGTACAGTTCTTCATAGTATCCTGGTATTATTCTTTTTATTTCTCTTTGTTCTTTTCTGATGTCGCCCTTTCATTTTTTATTCATGTTATTTGTATCTTCTCCTTATTTTCCTATGTTAATTTAATTTAATTTATTTTTGATTTATCAGTTTTATTAATCTTTTCAAAGAACAACTTCTAGTCTTTTTTTCTTTTTCAATTGTGTTTCTATTTTCTGTTTCATTTATTTCTGCTCAAATCTCTATTATTTATTTTCTTCTGGTGACTGTAGACATCTTTTGCTTCTCTTCTTCCAATTGTTGGAGATGTTTTGTTAAGGTGTTGATTTTGGCTCTTTCTTCTTTTTTGATTGGTACATCTATTGCTATAAATTGCCCTTGATCACTGCTTTGCTGTCTCCCAAAGATTTTGGTGTGTTGTGTTTTCATGCTTGTTTGATTAAAGGAATTTTTAAATTTCATTTTTCATTCCTTCTATTTTCCAGTTGTTTTTGAGGAAGGTGCTATTCAATTTCCAAGCATTTGCTCTTTTCCTGTTGGTTTTCCTAATGTTGATTTCTAATCTTATAGCCTTGTGATTTGAGAGGATGCTTTGCAGTGTCTCACTGTTTTTATATTTATTGAGTCTTCCTTTGTGGCCTGACATACAGTCAATCCTAGAGAATGTTCCATGTGTGCTGGAAAAGAATGTATATTTTGCTGTTGTTGGGTGTTGTCTGTAATATCAAGTTGGTTGATTGTATTGTTTAATTATTCTGCATCTTTATTGAGTTTCTTTCCAGTTTTTCTATCTCTTATTGAAAGTGGGGTATTAAAGTCTCCTGCTATTACAGAGGAGTCATCTATTTGTCTTTTCAATTCTGCTGAAGTCTCATTTATGTATTTTGGTATTTTTCATTAGGTGCATAAGTACTTATTATGGTTATGTCCTGTTGTTCAATTATTCGTTTAAACATTATACAATGTCCTTCCTTGTCTCTTATGGTTGTTTTTTCTTAAAGTCTGTTTTATAAAAAATTAATATTGCCACTCCTGACCTTTTTTGGTTGCCATTTTCTTGGTATATCTTTTTCCAACCTTTGCTTTTAGTCTATTTTTATCTTTGTGTCTAAGGTGAGTCTCTTGCAGACATCATATTGATGGGTTATGTTTTCTTATCCAGTCTACAACTCTCCATCTCTTGAGTAGTGCATTTAATCCTTTGACATTCAATATAATTATCATTAAGTATGAATTTTGATGTCATTTTGATATATGTCTTTTCATGGTGTTGCTGATTTCTTTGTTCCATATAATTTTCTGTGCTGAGCTCGTGTTTTTTTGTGAATTGCATTATCACCTCCTTCATTGCTATTGCTTCATTGATATTGTTTTAGTATTCACTAAATATTTCTATCCCCTAATGGAATGTGCAAAGATCTAGAGTTAGAAAACCAAAAGGGAGGAACACACTCAGCATTTCTCAAGCTGAAAGAACTGAGGAAAATATTTTAAACCTTGAGTTGCAATATTGAAAGATTCTATGGGCAAAATATTGAATGATGCAGGAAGCATCAAAAGAAGATGGAGGGAATACACAGAGTCACTGTACAAAAAAGAACTGGTCAATCTTCATCCATTTCAGGAGGTGGCATATGTTCAAGAACCAATGGTATTGAAGGAAAAAGTCAAAGCTGCACTGAAAGAATTGACGAAGAACAAGGCTCCAGGAATTGATGGAATACCCACTGAGATGTTTCAACAAAAAGATGCCCCTCTGGAGGCACCCACTCGGTTATGCCAAGAGATTTGAAAGACAATTAATTACCTGGCCAAGTGACTGGAAGAGATCCATATTTGTACCCATTCCAAAGAAATATGATCCCACAGAATGTGGAAATTACCAAACAATATCATTAATATCACACACAAGTAAAATCTTACCGAAGATAAATCAAAAACATTAGCAGAACTACGTTGACAGAGAACTTCCAGAGGTGCAGGCTGGATTCAGAAGATGGTGTAAAACAAGGGATATCATTGCTGATGTCAGATGGATCTTGGCTCAAAGCAAAGACTACCAAAAAGATGTTTACTTGTGTTTTATTGACTATGAAAAGCATTTGATTGTGTGGATCATAACAAATTGTGGATAACATTGAGAAGAATGGGAATTCCAGAACAGTTAATTGTACTCCTGAGGAACCTGTACATAAACCAGGAAGCTGTTGTTCAAACAGAACAAGGGGACACTGCGTGGTTTAAAGTCAAGAAGGGAGTACGTCAGGGTTGTGTCTTTTCCCCATACTTATTCAATTTGTATGCTGAGCAAATAATACAAGAAGCTGGACTCTATGAAGAAGAACATGACATCAAGATTGGAAGAAGAATCATTAACAACCTGTGATATGCTGATGACACAACTTTGCTTGCTTAAAGTGAGGATGATTTGAAGCATTTACTGATGAAGGTTGAAGAATACAATCTGCACTATCAATTACATCTTGATATAAAGAAAACAAAAATCCTCACAACTGGACCTATAAGCAGTATCATGATAAATGGAGAAAAGATTGAAGTTGTCAAAGACTTCAGATTGCTTGTTTGTACAATTGATGCCAATGGAGGCAGCAGTCAGGACATCAGATGACGTATAGCACTGGGCAAGTCGGCTGCAAAGGACCTCTTTCAAGTGCTGAGGAACAAAGATGTCTCCTTGAGGACTAAGCCATGGTATTTTCAATTGCCTCATATGCATGTGAGAGCTGGACAGTGAATAAGGAAGATCGAAGAAGAATTGATGCTTTTGAGTGGTGGTGCTGGTGAAGAATGCTGAAAGCACCATGTACTGCTAAAAGAACTAACAAATCTGTCCTGGAGGAAGTGCAACCAGAATGCTCTTTGAAGGTGAGAATGGCTAGACTTGTATCACCTACTTTGGTTAGGTTGTCAGGAGGGACCGTTTTCTGGAGAATGATGTCATACTTTGCAAGGTGGAGGGTTGACTAAAGAGGGGAAGGCCCCTAAAGAGATGGATTGACACAGTGGCTATGGTGATATGCTCAAGTACAGTAGGAATTGTAGGGCTGGCACAGGACTTGGCAGTTTCACTCAGCTGTGCACAGGGTTGCTTGAGTTGGATAAGCCTCGATGGCACCTAACAACAACAACAATGGCAAATATTTGTGTTATCCTTTTTTTCCCTTTGATTCAAAGGTTTATTATTTTTCTTTGAAGTTATTTTCTTCCTATATTTTAAAAGTCTGTTTTATCTCCCAATTGTCATGACTTCTTCATCATTTAGAAATTTTGTAACTACACTATTTATTCCCTTTGTTTGGCTTGTAGTTGTCCTCATTTGCCAATTGATGTCTCTGGTTCCCTGTTTACAGTCTTGTAAGCTTATTTTATTTTGGATACTTCTATAACTGGGTTGCTTTCAGGGTTATATCCTCATGTGTCTTAATCATCAGTTGCTATTTGCTGTTTTTGGTTCTTTACCAGAAGGACCCTCTGGCATCTTTTGTAAGGTTGTTCTGGTTTTAACAAATTTCCTTAATTTCTGGTTATCTGGAAATCTCCTAATTTAACCCTCATATTTGAGGGCCAATTTTCCTGGGTATATAATTCTAGGTAGGAAATTTTTCTTTCAAGGTTTTATATATATCATCCCATTGCTTTCTTGCCTGTCTGGTTTCTAGTGAGAAATCAGAGCTTAGTCTTATCGGTTGCCCTTTATAGGTAACTTTTCCTTTTTCCAATGTTGCTTTCAGGATCCTTTCTTTGTCTTTGGTTTTGGTGATTTTGATTATGATGTGTCTTGGTGATTTTCCTCTGGGGTCTATCTTGTTTAGGGTTCATTCAACTTCTTGAGTGGATATATACTTGTCTTTCATCATGTTAGGGGAATTCTCTTCCAATAAATTTCTCACAATTTTCTCTGTAGTTTATCTGCCTCTTCCTGTTCTAAAATTCTGATTTCTGGATACCTCTTGATGATATCCCACATGAATCTTAGGCTTTCTTCACTTTTTTTTTTTTTTTCCTGATTGATCCCTTAACAAAATTATATTGAGGGATTTGTTTTCAACTTCTGAGGGATTTGTTTTCAATTTCATATTTCTTTTTCTGATGATTTGATTCTACTCCTTTGACCATTCAGTGTGTTATCTATTTTCTCATATCTTAGCATTAATCTTCTGGATTTCTATTTGTTGTTTTTGTATCATTTCTAATTGTTTGTTTATTTTGTCAATTTGTTCTTGTATTGTTTTCCTAAAATTTTGAGAGTTTTGTCTATGTTTTCCTTAATTTAGTCAGTGTTTTCTTTTATCTTGTCAGCATTTTCCTTAATCTGTCTCTCAAGCTATTGAAAGTATCCAAATATAAGTCTTTTGAACTCCTTATCAGGGCTTTCCAATGCTACTTTTTCCTCAGGTATGTTTTCTGGGTTTTTATCCTGGTTCTTTATTTGTACTACTTATCTTGCTTCTTTGTATGAATTGTGATGGCCTGTTGTCTCTAGGATATTGTGATGTTATTGTATTTATGTTTAATTTGTGGTTGTATGTTGGGGTGATTCAAACGAGATTTTTTTTCCCTTTATTTTGTTTTGGTGTATCTGTGTAAGCAGGGTTTCATGCTGCTATCTTTGCTAGTTGTTAGCTCTTAGGTACTCACCACCTGTATCCTGGTGGGTGTGATAGAGAATAACAGTGTGTGCACAGATCTCTGTTAACTGTTCATGAGGAGCAGTTGAGTGGTAATTCACTGCTATCTATCATTGATTGTTGGTCCAAAAGCCAGTGGTGCCCCTTACTCAGTGGATGGGGCTGCAGGTATTTTTCAGTTGAGTTGGAACAGTTGCTGCCTTTCACTAAGTTAGATAAAATAATAAAAAATAAAGTAACCACTAAAAAAAAAATAAAAAAAAAAAAACAAGAGAAGAAAAAGTCAAATTGTATAAACAAACAGGAACAATCACAAAAAAAGAAGAAATGCAATAAATGAGAAGAAAAAAATTCAAAATATAGTAAAAAAGAAGGAAAGATAATGAGAAAAAAAAAAAAAGAGAGAGAGAAAAGCCATTATCTGAGAAGGATAAATGAGAGAAAAGAATGTGAGTAAAAGAATAGTGAAGAAAATGGGAAAACTGCAAAATGAAAAGTGAGAATGGGAAGAACCAAAAGACTGGGGGGAAAAAGAAAACAGGAAAAGGGAAGTGAAAAAATGTGTGTGTGTGGGAAAGAAACAGGGATGGGAGAGAGGAAGAAAAGGGAAGAAAAGATGAAGATAAAAAGAATAATTTAAAAACAAATAAACAAAAACAAAACTGTGGGGGGCAGGGCATGGCACCCAGGCTCTGACAGGGCATAGATGGGGATGGAATTCCTGTTGGTCAAGATGGGAGGTGAAGGCAGGGGATGGTAACAGCTTTGTTCACCAAGAGAATGCAGGGTGGTAGAATAACAAGGGGAATAATGCACCTTTCTAGTTGTAAGCCTCCAGTGCAGTTGCCTGTACTGTCTTCATTAAGTAGAACCTATTCTTAGGTCACTCTCCAGGTAAGAACTCCACTTGATATATTAAAAATGGCCATCCACTTATGAATATTCAAAATGGCTGTACCTTCAGGAAGGCCACTGGCAGTCCACAGGTCTGTCTATCTCCTTTAACATTTTCTGTCCTGTTTTTCAGGCACCAATGCAGTCTTTGCCCATGTGGTCCTTAGTAAACAGAGCCAATTTTTACGTTGCCACTGGGAAATATTCAAAATAGCTGTTCCTTCATGACAGCCAGCAGTCCACAACTCTGTTTGTCTCATTACTCACTGTTTTCATTCAAGTTCTTCTACTAGTTGGTATTCAATCCACTTCTTCATCCTTGCTTCAAAGCCCTGCATTCCAGGATCACCTTCTTTATTGGTTTCACATTTCTTTTGTTGCAGAGAGTCTGTGTAGCTTATCTGCCTATTCTGCCATCTTGCAGGAACTTGCCCAGCCATGGAGTTTTCAATCACCTAATATATATGAGAAAGCTGGACAATAAATAAGGAAGACCAAGAAAGCACACTGAGTTTACAATTCTAGACTCCTAAAGTGGGGGAAAATAAATTTGTTTGTGAAAGCTATCCACTTGTGGTATTTCTGTTATAGCAGTACTGGACAAGTAAGAAAACATAAGAATATATTTTAGTTGTAACTCTTGGAGTTGTGTAATATGTGGGCACTTGGTATGTGGAAGTCATGATATTATTCTCTATAACAGTACTCCAAACCAAACTCACTGCCATTGAGCTGGATCCAACTCACAGTGACTCCTCCTTGGGTTTCTGAGGTGGTATCACTACAGAAGTAGATTGCCCAAACTTCCTTCCAAGGAGTGGCTAGTGAGTTTGAACCACCAGCTTGGTTAGCAGTGCCTTAGGCACTATGCCACCAGAGTTCCCATAGCAGTACTATCAAATAGAAATAAAATGTGGGACACCATATGTAATTTACAAGTATCTGATAATCACATTTAAAAAGTAAAAATAAACTAATTAATTTTAATATTGCATTTTATTTAATTGGACCTGTGTTTCAAGTGCTCAGTAGGTAGAAGTGGCTATTAATATTGGACAGAGTGGTTCATACTCATTTATTTATAGGAAATATTTGACAAAGGGAAAGAATATAGCAGGAATTATGAGCATGAGGAGACTCTTTCCAAAGTAGAATCTAACTTGGATACCAGTTAGATGTGGAAGGTGAAGAAACAAGAGAAACTAAGAAGGACCCTGGATTTTTGGTTCAAAAGACTTGGGTGACCTAGGTCATAAACAAAATAGAAGAAACAAATGTGGGAAGAAAGCTGAATTCTCATAAGGCTCACACTGTCCTTGGACATAGGTTTTATTATCCCCATTTCACTAGAGAAATCGGATGCTTAGAGTACTTTTGTAATTGTCCAAGGTTGTATAGATAATAAATGGAAGAAAAACCTCAAAATCTGCCTTCACTTACTGACTCAATTGGTTCTAAGATACAAGACCAAAAACAAATGCACTGCTGTCAAGTCAAATCTGACTCATAGAGATCCCTCCTTGAGTTTCCAAGGTGGTATCTCTATGGAAGTAGATTACCCAATCTTCCTTCCCAGAAGTTAAATGTTATTAAATTACTCTTATTAGGGGAGTCCACTTGAATTAAGAGCATAAAGGTAATTCCAAATGGAGTATTAACCATGTTAAAAAACAAGTCACTGAGAGCTTATCCAATTAAACTTACGTTTTAAAGCACAAATCTTCCCTAGGTTGTTAGGTGCTGCTGAGTGGGTTCAGACTCATAGTGACCCTATGTACAACAGAACAAAACAATGGCTGGTCCTATGCCAGCTGAAGCCCATCGTTGCAGCCACTTTGTCAATACATCTCATTAAGGTCCTTTCCTTTTTTTGCTGAACCTCCACTTTACGAAGCATGATATCCTTCCCTGGGGAATGGTCACTTCTGACACCATGACCAAAGCAGGTGATATGAAGTTTGGCCATTCTCATTTCCAAGGAGCATTCCTGCTGTCCTTCTTCCAGGACAGATATGTTAGTTCTTCTGGCAATCCATGGTACTTTCATGGTATTCTTTGCAAAGACCACAATTCAAAAGCATCAACTCTTCTTCAGTCTTCCTTGTTCATTATCCAACTTTCACATGCATATGAGGTGAGGTGATTGAAATGATCATGGCTTGGGTTAGGTGCCTTTGGTATTCAAAAAGACATCCTGCTCTTTAGTACTTTAAAGAGGTCATCTGTAGCAGATTTGCCCAGTGCAATACGTCATCTGATTTCCTTACTGCTGCTTCTACTGGTGTTGATGGTGGATCCAAGTAACATGAAATCTTTGACAATTTCAATCTTTTCTCCATTTGTCATGATGCTGCTTATTGGTCCAGTTGTGAGGATTTTTTGGTTTATGTTGTGGTATGATCTATACTAAAGACTGTAGTCTTTAATCTTCTTCAGTAAGTGCTTCAAGTCATCTTTGCTTTCAGCAAGCAAGGTTGTGTCGTCTGTGTATCATAGGTTATTCATGCAATCTTATGCTGCATTCTTCTTCATGTAGTTCAGCTTCTCAGATTATTTGCTAAGCATACAGATTGAATAAGGATGGTGAAAAGATAGAACCCCGATCACTCCCTTATTGACTTTAAACCAGGCAGTATCCCCTTGTTCTATTCATATGACAGCCTTCTGGTCTGTGTACAAGTTCCTCATGAGTACAATTAAGTGTTCTGGAATTCTCATTCTTCTCAATGTTATCCATAATTTGTTATGATTCACACAGTCAAATGATTTTGCATAATCAATATAACACAAGTAAACATCTGTCCAGTATTCTTTGCTTTCAGCCATGATCCATCTGATATCAGCAATGGTAACCCTTGTTCCACATCTTCTTCTGAATCCAGCTTGCATTTCTGGAAGTTCTCTGTCAGTATACTGCTGCAACCATTTTCAAAGTACCTTCAACAAAATTTTACTTACATGTGATATTAATGATATTGTTTGATAGTTTTCTTATTCTATTAGATCACCTTTCTTTGGAATGAGTACAAATATGGATTTGTTCCACTCAGTTGGTCAGGTAGCTATCTTCCAAATTTCTTGGCATAAAGGAGTGAGTGTCTCCAGCACGGTACCTGTTTGTTGTAACGTCTCAATGGGTATTCCATCAATTCCTGGAGCCTTGTTCTTTGCCAATTCCTGCAGTGAGCTTTGACTTCTTCCTTTAATACACTTGGTTCTTGAACATATGCCACCTCCTAAAATGGACGAAGATCAACCAATTGTTTTTGGTACAGTGACTCTGTGTATTCTTTCCATCTTCTTTTCCTGCATCATTCAATATTTTGCCAATAGAATCTTTCAATATTGGAACTTGATTTTTTTTTTTTTCAGTTCTTTCTCTTGAGAAATGTCAAGTGTGCTCTTCCTTTTTGGTTTTCCAACTCCAGGTCTTTGTACATTTCATTATAATAATTGGCATTATCTTCTCAAGCTGCTCTTTGAAATCTTCTGTTCAACTCTTTTAGCTTGTCTTTTCTACCATTTCCTTTAGCTATTCTCCATTCAAGATCAAGTTTCAGTGTCTCTTCTGACATCCATTTTGGTTTTTTCTTCCTATACTGTCTTTTAATGAACTTTTGCTTTCTTCATGTATGATGGTCTTGATGTCATCCCACAATTCTTCTTTTCCACCATTGGTGTTTAATGCATCAAATCTATTCATATGGTCTCTAAAATCAGATAGAACATAATCAAGATCATATTTTGGCTCTCATGAACTTGTTTTAATTGTCTGCAGTTTCAACTTCAACTTGCATATGAGCAATTAGCGGTCTCTTCCAGTCAGCTCTTTACATTGTCTTGGCTAAAGATATTGAGCTCTTCCATGGCCTCTTTTCACAGATGTAGTGGATCTGATTCTTGTGTATTTCATCTGGCCAAGTCCATGTGTATAGCCACCATTATGTTGTTAAAAAAAGGTATTTGCAATGAATGAGTCATTGTTCTTGCAAAATTCTATCATGCAATCTCTAGCCTCTTTTCTATCACCAAGGCCGTGTTTTCCAACTACTGGTGAGTCTTCTTTGTTTCTGCCTTTCACATTCCAATCACCAGTAATAATTAATACATCTTGATTGCATGTTTGGTCAATTTCAGACTGCAGATGTTGGTAGATATCTTCAATTTCCTCATCTTCAGTTTTGGTGGTTGGTGCACAAATTCAAATAATAGTAGTATTAACTGCTCTTTCTTGTAGGCATATGGATATTATCCTATCACTGACAGCATTGTACTTCAGGATAGATCTTGAAGTATTTTTGGTAGTGATGAATGCCATGCTATTCTTCTTCAGTTTGTCTTCCTGGTATAGTAGATCATATGGCTATCTGATTCAAAATGACCAAACCAGTCCATTTCAACTCACTAAAGCCTAGGATATTGATCTTTATATATTTCATTTCATTTTTGATAGCTTCCAGTTTTCTTAGATTCCTACTTCATATATTCCACATTCCAATTATTAATGGATGTTTGTAGTTGTTTCTTCTCATTTTGAGTCATGTCCCATCAGCAAATGGATGTCCCAAAAGCTATACTCCATCCACGTCATTAAGGTAGACTCTACTTTGAGAGGGAGGTCTGGTGGTGTAGTGTCTAAGGCATTTGACTGCTAACCAGAAGTCTGGAGGTTCAAACCAACCAGCCACTTCTCAGAAGGAAGATTGGGCAATCTACTTCTATAATACTGCCTCAGAAACCCAAGGGAGGGTAGCTATGAGTCAGATCCAACTCAAGAGCACTGAGATTTTTGAGTGCTACTTTGAGAAGGCAGCTCTTCCCCAGTTTTTGTGTGCATTCTGACCTGAGGGTCTCATCTTCTGGTTCTATATCAAGCAATGTTTCAGGGCTATTCATAAAGTTTTCCAGGAATATATTATACAGTGTTACACTGCTATTCTCAAGGTTTTCACTGTCTAAGTCTTTGAGAAGTGGATAGCCCCTTCCTTCTGAGTCTGTCTTAGTTTGGAAACTCTGCTGAAATCTGTCCACCATGGGTGACCCTGCTGGTATTTGCAATTCTAGTGGTGTAGCCTCCAGCCTTACAGCAACACACAAGCCACCAGAGTACAACAAACTGACAGGTGAGTGGTGGATCTTTCTTATAGCAATATTAAATTGTGATAAAAAAAAAAAAGAATACACTTGACATTTAAAATTGTTTATATGTAGAATTCAATGACATTAATTTCCTTCATCATGTTTTGCAATGATCATCCTTATCTGTTTCCCAATTTTTCTATCACTCTTAACAGAAGAAACTCAGTGCCCCCTAAGGAATCACTTTCGTTTCCTCCCTTGCTCTGTCCCTGATAACCACTAATAAACTTTGGTGTCTATACATTACCCTATTCTGGATATTTCATTTAAGTGGGATCATAAATTATTTATTCTTTTCTGAACTATTACACTTAGCATATTGCTTTCCAGGTTCATCCATGTACTGTATTTACAAGTTCTTGGTGAAGACCTTTGGGAGGAAAACACAGACCAGATATTGTACTTATGGTGTGGCCGATAAGTGATTAATACTTACAGAATAAATAGCACAGACAAAAGTAGAACAGGAAACATTCTTATCAGCCAAGGTTCTCTGAGGCTAGGTTCCCATCCCAAGGTGGACTGCTATATTGCATCCATGCACACTCCACTTTACATAATCTGAAGGCCTCTCTGTCTGATTGATAATAACAAACATACATGTCAAACAGCATGGACAGAGAGCTGGTAGAACAGAGGTGGGAAAATTTTTTAAAAATTGGAAGGTCCTCTGAGAGCAATGGACATTACTCATTGTACCTATTTAGGACTTCAATGATGGCCTCAGCTATAGCAGAGATCATAAGACTGGCCCGACTGGCCCAAGACTGGGCATTGCTTCCTTATGCTGTACATTAGGTCACTATGAGGTGGAGACAACTTGACAACATATAACAACAACAACATTTAGGCTGAGTGACCATCTTCCGTTGCCTATTTTAGATTTACTGGTGCCAGGAGCACCCTTTCTCCCTTTACCCTACTAAAATATCTTAGCAGATTTCTGAGGTTCTACTAAGGGCAGTTACCTCCTGTGAATCACATGGTTTACTTTGTATCCATTAGTAACTAGGGAGATGGTGAGAGAGATTATTACACACCTGTAGACTCAGCAGATCACAATGGGCTCTTGGTAACTGTGTTCTCTGGTAAGTCACCTAAGTGTCTTACTTGTAAAATAGGGTAAATAGCTGCCTTAGACAATTGTTGTGTGGATAAAATGAAATGATGTTTGTAAACTTTTGTAGGAAACTGTGTTGCCTCTGCCTGACAACCCTTGCAAGTGACTGAACATTCATCCCTCTATCACTTTACCTGTTATTTGGGGATACTAATATTACTAAATTTAAAGAGATGTTAAGAGGGATTAAAAAAAAAAAAAGCATATATGTGTAAGGCAAATCGTAAGCATTCAATGAATATTCCTTAATATTATTGATCTGTGTTTACTGACATTTCCCCAAACATATTCTCTGTTATAGCTACTTTCATTTTACCTTAGATGTTCCATTTCACAAAGGAGAAACCTATAGCCTACTGTAAATCCTTATCTGTCAAGCAGTGGATTAGAAACCACATTTCTCAGAAAATTAATACTCATTTACTAGAGGCACAGTGGACATTTATGAGAACTAAAATTAGAGTACATTATACAATGTTGTTGTTGTTGTTATGTGCCATCGAGTCAGACCCAACTCATAGCGACCCCTCCTTGGGTTTCCGAGGCAGTATCACTACGGAAGTAGATTGCCCCATCTTCCTTCTGAGGAGTGGCTGGTGG
>NW_006921743.1:2732324-2735394 GCF_000298275.1 Orycteropus afer afer
ATCTTCCTTCTGAGGAGTGGCTGGTGGGTTTGAACCACCAACCTTCTGGTTAGCAGCCAAGTGCCTTAGGCACTATGCTACCAGAGCTCCCCATTATACAATAGGTGGCCATTTTTTGAATGGTGCATTTAAATACCATTTGCAGAAAGTTATCAATCTATCTAACACTTTGACATATATTTAGATACATATTTGACAAATGATATTTACTTTAGAGAATGTTATTGAGATCAAGGCCATTCTGGAAAATCCAGAATGCAAGTATCTGGGTGTGTAGACAAGAAGATCTGAAAGTGAAGACTAGGGTGCTCAAAGAAAACTTCTTTCTTGAGAAGTGGTCCTAGACATCCAGAACAACTTGTTATTGGGTATAATGGATTCAGTCTCTGGCAGCAAATGAGAAGAAGGTCTCTTTATTCATTGGAATGAAATGAGACAATCATGACTTAATGAGCAGATTATTCTACACACACAAATTGCACTTGATGGGCAGGAAGAGCTCTTCATTTAGAATTAATGAATCATTTGTTAAAAACCACTGAATCATAGATGAAGAAAGTTTGTAATAACACAAATACACACAACCTGTCCTCGATGTTTGATCCATTTTCTTCTCCACCAGTAACTCAGTTCTGAATGATTCTCTTTACTAATTTATTTTACAGGGTCCCTTAACTTTGTTTAAAGAATAGAGTTAATCACACTTGATAAATGCTATTAACTATAAAAGTGGAAATAATCAAGCTGAATTTTATAAGAGAAAGGTATTTTCTAATTCCAATTCAAAATACAATGTGATTTGAAATGCAATGTTTTAACGACAATACTTCTTCAATATAAATAAAATTATCTTTTTTTTTTTTTTTTTAAAGGTTTACTCTGTCATCACTGGTATGCTATTAAGTGCTTGGGAATTCTTTGAAAAGGGTTAGGGAAGTCATTCTCAGATGGCTCAAGTTTGGCATAATGAGGCTGGTGCAAATCAATATATAATTTCTTAATCCCCTCAAATATATGCAAATTATAATTCACATCTGGTGTCTCTTGCAAAATGTTAATGTGAAATGTTATTGTTAAAATCAAAGTGGGAAGCACTAAAGTATGACTGTTCAGATCTAAATTCATAACTTCACACTTTTAAGCTTAGTTGTAGGCCTTATACTACATTGACATTAATGATGATCAATAAAACTAACACATTTGGAGCCCTTAATCATTTTCTCGGGAGTCCTTGGGTCATATAAAATTTTAAATACTTTATTAAGTAGGCTACTAATGGAAAGGTTGGTGGCTTGAACCAACTCAGCAATGCTTCAGAAGAACTGGTGATGTACTTCTGAATAGTCACAGACACTGTAAACCCTTGGAGCACAATCTATTATCTCATGGTTTCTCCTCCTGTTGGAAACAAGTAGACTGCAGCTAATTAACCATTTCTTGAGTGCACACTACATTGCAAGCATGCATGTTCAGTGGGCAAAATACTAAGATCTTTGTTCACATGTAGTTTCCATAGAAAGGGAAACTCTGAGTTTTTCCTCAGCACATGTACTCTGCAAATTACTCTGTTATTTATTAGAAGCAGGAAGTGAGGAAAATAATAGTGAAATTCTTTTGTTGCCTAATCTCTTAACTCAGAGATTACCAAAAGTATGCTGACATGGGCAATTTTTGAAGATGCCGATTTCCCTCCTTCACTTTGATGAAGGAGCTCTGGTGGCATAGTGCCTAAGGCATTTGATTGCTAACCAGAAGTCTGGCCATTCAAACCCACCAGCCACTCCTTGGAAAGAAGATTGGGCAATCTACTTCCATAGAGATACTGCCTCAGAAACCCAAGAAGGGGTCGCTATGAGTCGAATTTGATTCGATGGCCAGGAGTCGGTTTGATTTTTGTTTTGATAAGGGAGCAGCATGACCACTTGTGGTGAAGTCAGTACAAGCACCTGGAGAGGATCTAAGGGCTCCTTGAGAAAACAGTCGGCTATAATGCGCAGACTGCTTCACTGAGTTCTGGCTCAGGAAATCTTCACTTCTCCCCCTTCTTCAAATCCCAACAAAAGGATGTAAGAAATTTAGGACACAGAAATCAATCCACTGCAGCCTGATGTCCTCAGGTTGGAGGGAGGGTGGTCTGCTGTTGACAGATCAGAGTAATGATGAGAATTTACTAAAAATACAAATCAGATAGAGAGACTCATCCAGCACACGTGCTAACCAAAGTGGCACTGGACAAGTTACTTGATTTCTCTCTACTTGCTTCCTCTGTCTACAAAATGGGGGAAATTGTCACCCTAATGGAGAGTTGCAAGGACTACATAAGATCACCCTGGAAAAGTGAAAACTAAACCCTTCCTAAAATTTTACATTTTAAACAAGCAATTACTTTGGAGAATAGTCTTCAAAAAGATTATTTTGGCCATCAAGGTAAACACACAAAACTACCTTCAAACCTCAGAGCTTTCTGAAGCCTCTTGCACACTGCTTGCCTTAGTGAAAACCTATTAGAAGCATTGAGTCCATCAGTTCTGGAGGTCCACCACTGTTGTCAGATGCCGTTAAGTTGCAGATTACCTAAAAAATTGTGTTGAAGTTCTAAAAAGTTAAATTAAATGGTGTTAAACATTGCTCTTTACAAATGCAACATGAAGTCAATCCATCATAAATATACCTTTTTGTGTGTGTGTGTGTGTGTGTAGGAATATGTGTTATCAGAAAATTCCTTCTGGCATTTTAGGATTCCACCAATTTTATCTTTCTTTTGTGTGAGTGTGTTCTCATAGTTTAAAGAAAAAAAATAGAATCTGAAGCTTAAATATTTAGGTAAATGGTCATAATCAACCAATCTCCCAGAACATTCAAAGGAAAGTAAGAAGTGGGTAAAGGTGAGAGAGTTTGACTTCCCATCTCTATAAGAAGACCCTCCAACCCAGTGCTCCTGAAAGTCTTGACAGGAAACCCTAGAGGCTCCTGTGATTTCTCAGTCCTTGTTGTGATCTTCAGTTGTTGTTGTTGTTGTTATGTGCCGTCCAGTCGGCCCCGACTCATAGCGACCCCTCCTTGGGTTTCC
>NW_006921743.1:2735494-2759396 GCF_000298275.1 Orycteropus afer afer
GGGTTTGAACCACCAGCCGTCTGGTTAGCTGGCAAGTGTCTTAGCCACTATGCTACCAGAGCTCCCAGAGGGCAGTTTAAATCCTGGCCCTTCAAATTCATCAAAGGATAAGATTCCAACCCCCTGCCAGAAAGAATGGAAAAGTGTACAACAAACTGAAACACTTTTAAAAAACTTAGTGATGTTGTTGGTAATTCTGTTTTTACCAAGAGTCTAAATAAAAGTAATTAAGTTTTCCCTCTCTTAATAATATATATATATATATATATATATATATATGGATCCATTATATTTTTATGGATCAATGTATCAGACACTGAAATAATCTAATTATAGTATTTGAATTAGAAGGTAAGCAATCACTTGGAAATAACTGGATTGTAAGGACAAGCGTGCTTTTAATTTTTTATAACTTAGTGTATCGGTCAAAGCTTTCTAATAAAGATAAGGCATCAGAGGGAGGGTGGGAATGATTGCACAACTTCAAGGTTGTACAATATGTCCTTGAATTGTACGTGTAGAAACCATTGAATTGGAGTATGTTCTTCTGTGTATATTCTGAACAAAAACAACAAATTATAAAACAAAAAAGTAAGGATTCAAATAATGTCTAAAAGTAATTCAGCAAACAAAATGACTTGATGGTAAGAAGAAAGGGAAAGGATCAAATGCAGAAGAGGCCAACAGAAGGAAGAGGGGGAGGGTGAAAACGAGCTGGGGGGGGGTGTTTTCTCTAAAGGCAGTGGGGAGAGGGTGGGGCCAGACACCTTTGACTCAACGTCTGAGGGGGAGCCCACGGGGCTATTAAAGCATGGTTGAGCCAGGCCTGCAAAGCAGCCTGCAGCCACTGACAAGCCTGAGGAGAGACAGGCTGATAAGCAGGTCCAGGATGATGCAGCAGCTCATGTTCCACCTGCTAGGAGTCTGCCTGTTCCTTAGCCAACTCCCTAGAGAGTTCTTGGGCCTTCAGACTGATATCTCGACATTGTGTTGCAAGAAACTAGTTGTATCCAGGCTTAAAGATTTCTGTGCTGAGGTTAACAGGGAAAAGGATGGCAGCAGAGACCAGCCATCGACAGCCTTCCTGCCTGCAGGTGAGAATTCCCCACTACGCCCCAGTTCCAGGTCTCACTTGCAGTCCATGCTCAGAACCTAAACTCTGCTGGTGGTGACTCAAAGTAGGGTCTTTGAGCCTGGAACTTGGTTTCATTGAAGGTCTCCTAGGAAAGCCTCACCTGATAGGAGCCATGTGGACTTCAGCATGTGACAGCCTTTGGTTGGGTGGGGATAGGAGGAAATGCAGAGTAATTCCTGCTCCCTAAATTCACTGGAGGCAGGGGGCATCCAAGGACCCATGGGTAAAGGGGCTTTGGCAGGACTTTGGGCTGCTGGATAGGGCTAGGGGTGGTGGGAGTGGTGAGAAGAAGGACTAGGTACCTCACACTGAGATGTAAAAGGATGACACCATTAGTTAGCTGGTTATCAAGCACATGTGCGACACAAAAGGCCATGGGGACAGCACTCTGAGACCTATATGGGTGTCAACTCCTCTCCTCATTTGTACAGAAGCTGCACTGCAGCCAATGTCATTCAGACCTTCCTCTGTTTCATTCTTTTCCTTTCTTTTTTAAAACCCAAACCATAAGGAGAGCCTTGCTTCCCACACCTCTGAGCTGGTTGTTGAAGTTGAGGTGGATGCGGGAGAGTGGAAGAGGATGGAATGGGCCAGGAGCCCTAAAGAGAAACCCAAAGGACCAGAGTACAGAGAAGCTCATCCTTCAGACACTCACTGCAAGGCTCTTTTGGTGCTTTCAAGCTTTTGGAAGCTGCAGTGCATTTTCTTTACAAGTGATATCTCAGAATTGAGTATAGCTCAAACCTGAAACTATTTTTAATATAGTATGCTAGTTATTAGGCATTCTGGTGGTATACTGCCAAGGCATTAGACTGCTAACTAGAAGGCTGGAGGTTCAAACCCACTAGCCACTCCTTGGAAGAAAGACTGAGCAATCTACTTCCGTAGAGATACCATCTTGGAAGACCATGGAAGTGTAGCTATGGGTCAGAATTGACTTGATGGCAGCGAGTTTGTTTTTTTGGGTTTATGCTAGTTATTAAGAATTTAGAATCATTTCTGTTTCTGTCTTCTGGCCTCCATCTTTTCACTCACTTATAAGGAATACCTTAACAAGTTGAAAAGGACAGTTTTGCTGTTCACTGAGAAGGCCAGCCAGGACTGATTGAGGTTTACCCTAGAATTTAAACTTCATCTATGTATCTAACTCTTTTGTGGTAAAACTGTCAAAATTGTGTAGTTGGCATAGGAAAGATGAGATGGTTTATGTGACTGAAACTTTTCTCAGGGAAGGAAGCATGTTTTATTTTGTTTCTATCTCTTCTACCTGGTAGTGCCAGAAATGTGGTATCAGTTGATGAATGTGCAGCTAAACTGAATGGGTGTGAAGGAGGTGAAAGAGTGAAGCTGGATACGTATGAATACTTCCCAGCCTCCACTTGTGCTCATCCCTGGGAGCCCAGGATCCCTCCTTGAGGCACACAGAGCTTGTGCAGTGGGTGATGCACAACAATGGCAAACACCACATATAGCACATTAGTCAGTACACACAGCCTGCAGACATAAATCACTCTTTTGACTCAGCGATTATTGGTTAGTGTTCTCTTAACCTTTTCACCCTTTAATATAAAGTATTATTGACTTGGAGGCAACTCTGTGGGGAAAATAAATTTTTAAATAGATGTTTGAGAGCTGAGGCTTGTCCTTCCTGTCTGTTAGATCAGAACAGCTGGGAATTCTGCCTTTTTAACTTTATCCTGAGCTACAACTTGCCTCAAATAATTAAAATACTTAGAAAGCATTTATAATAAAGATGAAGTTGTTTATCAATGGAAGAAAATTGTCAAGTAAGAGAAGTTAAAAGAACCACCATGGAAGTGTTGAGGGTGTCATCAAAGAGACCATGGATGGTCAGAATGGCATCAAACAAAACCTTGGGAATGCTGCAGGTCTTTGAGTGGCCAAACCATAAGAAAGTCATTATGCATTGATATTAGGACTCTTGCTGATTCTGCTTCCATGTTTACCTATATTGAGGAAATGTTTTCCTTTGTTTATGCAAAGCTCTATAATTTTTTTCTCAGACTCCTTGAGATGAATGTTCCCGCTCTCATTTTTTTTTTTCAACTGAACAGATAATGTGTCATCCTCCATCAACAAAGACACAGAAACCTTAAGTAAATTGTCAGAATTCACTCTTAATTTTCAAGAGGAGGAGGAAGCAGGTGAAGATCTTCCAAAAATGACCCAGAGGAGAGATGGTAACACAGAAAGCAATCGTCCTTCAAAATCCAACCACAAAAGCTCGAATAAAACTTCCCAAAGGCGGAGGGCACAATTTGTACAATTGGGTAACAAGTGTTGTATCCATCATTGTACCATAGAAGAACTTGAGAACGTATGCTGAGATGAGCAGATTGAGTATGGCTCAGCTAATGTTCACATGTCTTCTTGACACATTCACTGATGGCTCTGCCAGGCAACATGGATTAGTAGAACATGAGTAATCATTACTAGTGTTTTGATTTTGAATTTGTTGTACAGGAAAATGCTCTGCATTGTTGATGCTTCAGTTAATAAACCTTTTGATGCTAAAAAGTCTTTCAGTCTTTTTTATTAATGGCATAATTGCATTAATTAATTACTTCACAATATCTAATTCTCATGCTGTGGGGAGTCTGCTTAGCCTCATGATAATCTGAGAATATATATAAATATATCAGATGTATCTATATATATATATGGGTTAGGATGGTGTTCTCTGTAAATAACGAACACCCTACCAACAAAGGCTTATGAAAAGCCCAAGCAGTAAGCACCCTGCCCTGGTTCAGCATCTGAATGAGACCAGCAGTCTCCTTTCACCTTTCCAGTCAGCTGTCCTGTACACAAAGGTCTCCTCCTTTTCTCCCTATCTTATGGACCCTAGATGGCTCCTGTGCCACCAGGTCTCAACCTGTGTTTCTGGGAGCAAAAGAGGGGGAAACAAGAAGGCTAACAATCTGGATCAGGAGCTTTGCCAGAAACATCCACACTTGTGTTTATGCCATATTGGTCAGAACTCTGTCACATCGAAAGTCCTCTTTCTTTTTTCCAGTGTATCCCTTGGATCTAGTTCCAGTTGAACCTTAATCTGAGGGGAAGTTTGATGGATTGAGATTGTTGTCTTTCAGTGAGTCCCTGTAGGTATAAAACACTGAGCATGTAGGCAACTATAGGTCTATTGACTCATTCTCCTTTTCTGGACACACTCTCTCTTCTCTTTAAACAATTTCTTTGTCCCCTTTAAGAATATGCAAAGCCTCTCAGTTGTGCATAGAGAGTATGAAACTACAATCTGATCATCACCCTTAACAAAAGTGTAAGCTCACATCTGGCAGATGTGCTAGCCAAAGGGGGACTGGACAAGTGAATTGACCTCTCACAATGTGCTTCCTCTCTCTGTAAAAATGGGAAAAATCACCACCTCATTGGACAGTCACAAGGACTACATCAGATCACCCATGTAAATTGGTCAGTATACAGTAAGCACTCAAGAAATGTACATTTTTCCTCTTTCTCTCTTCCTGGCTAACTGCTTAGAGACATTTCATGATCCATTTGTCTCTCATACTCCCAGGCACATAGACTAGGTGTTCTGTGGTGTGAAAGAAGTAGTCAAGTTCTTCATTTTTAATAAATCTACATAATCATTTGTTTGATTCAGGTGTTTATTTTTTGTTGTCTTAGGTGCCCTGGATATGTATATGACTCATACTGACCCTATAGGACAGAGTTGTTCCTCCTCATAGGGTTTTAAAGCTATACGTGTTTTCTGGAGCAGATTGTCACATGGCTTCACCAACGGTGCAGCAATTGAGTTTGAACTGCCAACAGTGTGGCTAGTAGCCAAGCATGTAACCATTTGTGCCACCATGGATCCTAGTCTTGGAAAAGCACTTTTCACCAGCTTCTCTTTCTCTTTCTCCCTTGCAAAATTCCCTTAGAAAAAGTAAGGCTCTGACCACTTGGTTGGAATTTGCAGAGGGACAGTCTGAGAGGCAAAATGGAAAAATATAGACTGAAAAATATTATCTCAATTAATTACCCCATTACACACACTGAGCCTATACCTCTCCTACATGAGAATCTTCCACTATTCTAATACTTTTTACAAATGAACAAAATTACCCTTGCATTAAACCTGTCTCTGCCAAACCAAGGGAACTACTTCTAGTTCTTTACCTCTTATCCCCATGGAGACCCACAAGAAACTGACTTCCCTATTCCACTCTGATCCAGGTAGATACCACACTGGCCTCCACCCCTAAATTCAATGGTTCTTCGTAGCTCTACTCTTTTGTACACTTGGCTCTACTAATGACTTTCTCCTTGTTGAAATTCTCTTTCCCCTTTGCTTTCCTTACATGAGATCATTCTGTTGACATCCTCTATGACTCTACCTGGTTTTCTCCTCCTTTAGTGAATTTCTTTCTTCTCTCCAAGTGGAATTTCTTATCTGTATTGAAGCAATATAAAGAAAAAGAGCTTATTAGGTTTTCATGGCTGCCACTCACCAGTCTTCACTGTTGAGTTCCTCCAAGTCTGGAGCTTCTGGCCAGATAATGCAGCATACTTCCCATCCTGTATTTCTATTACCTTTATTAGGTAATTTATCTTGAATATTTTTCAGTCATCTCAACTTTATTTCATCTAATGCTTTATCCCCGGTGAAGTTACTCTCATAGTTTCTATAAATGGATTTAGCATTTTCAGTCTTCACAACCCAAAGCCCTGGTTGTTCAAAATTCTTCTTTGTCTTCCATCTCTAGTTTACATAGATCACATCAAATCCTATGATATTTCCTTTACATATCACTTTTCTTTGCTAATTTTTGTTTATTTCCATACATTTCATCCTATTCTTGGCTCTCACCAATTTGTGGATCAATGATATCAATTTCTATCTGATTTCTCCACTTTCAATGCTTCCCCTCCCCTTCCATATGTAGTTGAGTCAAATAACATACCTGAAATATCAATTTTTTCTTATCCATAAATTACTTCATACTCCTTAATCCACATGGGATAAATAGGGTAACATCTAAACTCTTTCATCTGAATTTTAAAACCCATCATTCTGTAGCCATACTTCATCTTGTATCAATCCTTAATGTATCTAGGTTGCTTGACCTAGAATATGCTTTGCTCTCTTACCTCCATGCCTTCACTTCTGCTGTCTTCCTACTGAAACACCAGCCCTCCCTCTCTACTATTTTTGCACCAAGACACAGTTACACCCTCTGTCCTAGATGAAGCTTCCTAAGACCAATGCAGCCCATACTAATTGCTCCTTTCACAAATTATTTTATTGAATTTTTCCATAATTCACTGAAACATTTCTTGTGTTTTGATACATATTACTTGAGAGTTCTTCTTCTTTCTTTTTGAAATCTTCCTTTAAGAATAATAAAGAAGTTCTCAGTGGGCAAGTTCTTTCGTTGCTAACCAGAAGGTCGGTGTTTTGAACTGACCAGTTGCTCTGCAGAAGGAAGATGAAGCAATATCCTTTCATAAAGATTTAAAGCCTTGAAAATCCTTTGAGGGTTTCTATAAGTCAGAATTCCTTGATGGCAGTGGGTTTAGTTTTTGTTTTTTAAGTATATTGAGTGTTTTTCACAGGTTTTCTCTGATAAAGTTCTGAATAAGTCTCCTGGCCCACTCTAGTTTTGACATTAGCTATTTTTCAAATAAGCAATGAAACAGCGCCAAGCTACATTACATCAAGTTTTTCTTTTACAATAGTATCTCATAGTTAGTTAAACTATGGCTTTCATGGGTGCCACTAGGAATAAAGGCAAATATGAGGGAATGGAAAAGGGAGGAGAAAGACATAAAATCAGACAGACACAGAACAAAGTGAAAAAAGCAAAACTATACAGGGAAGTGGTGAGAAGGTCACTGACACTTGAACTGGCAGCACCCTGTGGCTTTGGCACCTTAATACTGACTAGACTTGAAATGGCTTCTGACTGCTGCCTTGTGGCTGGTAATATACCTTCCCAAAACAAAAATGAAACCCACTGCCATCATGTTGATTCTGACTCATAGCAAGCCCCATATATTCCAAACCAAACTATAAAATTAACTCACAGCAGTAGATTCAATGATCCTATACGACAGATTAGAACTTCCCCTTACTGTTTTCTAGGTTATACGCTTTACAGGAGTGAGTCACTGTGTTTTTTTCTCTCCCACATAGTAGCTGGTAGGTTCATATCATCCACCTTTGCATCAGTGGCTAACAGCTTAACCACTGAACCACCAGGGCTCCTTTTGTCTGAGTTTAAGAAATCCAAATCCTTTAAAATCTCCATCTCCTTAGACTTTTGGTCATTTTGAGACATCCATGAAAATGCATTCCAGACCAAAAGCAATCAATACCTCACTCACAAAGCATACAGGAATTTGAGAGACCTATGAAGATTTTTCTCTCAACAATTTGTATTTCTTTTTACCTTCAGATCACAACTTTCAGCTGCCTTCCTTTCTTTTTTACCAGCTTCTCTGTCTTTGTGGTTCCTTCTCTTTACAATCTGCTCAATCACAGAGCAGACCCTGTTCTTCCTTGCTTTCTCCAAAATAAACACACAGATGCTTTGAAAATTTAGCCATTATTTTCATTTTAAAAAATCCAATGGGAGGTCACAAGAATAACAAACACCAAAAGACGTATAAATGTTGATGTGGTCCTAAAAGTTCTCAAAAGTTCTTTGATGGTATAAAACAACATTTCTGAGGTATAATTATGTACTTTCTTGTAGTATGATAGTTAATCACCCCTTCTTTACTCAAAATTGTGTCATTTCTTTACTCAAAATCTTCTACAGGCTTTCAGTATCACTGGGAATAAAACCTGAACACCCCACATGGTCTGTTCTCCATGATCTTAGATTATTTCTCCTTTTTATACTCATTTCTGATCCCATCTTCTATCAATTTTGTTATTTTTGCAGTTGGTGTTATTAAGTCAATGTGTGGGCAATCTAAATATCAGAGAAAAATTAATTCATATATTAAAAATGTGATATTTTTGAGGAGACAAGATAGAGTACTGTTAACATAATCTACCAATTCTCTCATCAAAGAGATCCAACAATCTGAGTGAAACACATACAAATAATGCTCCTGAATTTTGAGCATCAAATAAGAAGATAAAGATTTAGATTGAGTGCTTATTAAAAAGGGAAATGGAGCAAGAGTAGGGAAGAGAGAGGGGGCTGGACTATCCTAGGTGGGACATCTTGAATAGAGACACAGACATTGATGAGAAAGGGGAAAATATTAACTGGAATCCACACAGCAATAACAACACATTGTAGACAGATCAGGAGGAATTCAAATTGAGCAATAGTTGTTTAGTAGCTCATAGAGAAATGTGCAGGGAATCAGGTCAGAGTTACAAGGAGCACAGGTGGCCATGGAGAGAGAAGGAGGAAGAAAGAGACTCAAACACTGTCACCAACCACTCCTGGACACCTCAACCTCTAGTTGCCTGAGTTAGGGTCTGAAACTTGTTCACTGATTGCCTAAGGAATTGAGAGAACATTTTCACACTGAAATAAGGGGTACAACTTTTAGCCTCCTCTCTCAGGGGGCCTCACTAATGCCAGGCACCTCCCAACTCTGTAAACTGAAAAGTCTGTGTTGGAGTGGTTACAAAAAAGAGCATCACCAAACAACTTGGGAGAGAGAATCGCCAGGCCTGTGGGCTTGGAACTATAGTCTTTGGGGGCATCCTGTTCAACTGGCACAACATAATACATAAAAATCTTCTTCTGCATCTTCTTTGGTGAGTAGTGACTGGGGTCTAAAAGCTCTTCAGCAGCTATCTAAGATGCAACTATTGGTTTCCTCTAGTCTGGAGCAGAGGAGAGTGAAGAAAACCAAGGTCATCTGGAAACAATTAGTCCAAAAATAAGATGTATCAAGAAGACTTCAGCTTTCATGATCCCGAGACCAGAAGAACTATAAATTGGAACTATAAATGGCTTGATGACATTGAATTTGGTTTTGGTTTTCTGGAAAAAGAAAAGAAAAGAGAAAAGAAAAGGAAAGAAAAGAAAAAACAGTATCAAGGCGACATTTCACTGGAGTGTAGGCAGGAGCTATGTCTACCCAGAAGGGTGCTAGACTCTTACCAGTGAATCACAACTGGTGAGCCATACTCCTGCTCCAAAAAACACAGCTTCCCAGTAAGTAGGGGCAAAATGTCTCCTCACTACGACTAAAGTGGAGGCTGAAGAAGTCCCATAGCCTTCTGTCACAAACCACTGCAAATAGGTAGATGCAGAGGCTGTGGCTGTCCCTTCCTCTGCATATGTCACTGGTTGATCCTTTACACAGTGAGCAAAACAGGCAAACACCTGAAGCTTTTCTGACTGAAGGAGCCCATGTGTGCCAGGCTCCTTTTCCCTCTGCAAACACACACCTGAAGAGCATGGTTTCTGCTACACTCGCCTGCTCCCAAGGCTGCCAGATGACTATAATTACAAAAGTTCCTCCTCCTCAGTTTACTTTATTCCTCCTTTATTTTTCTCCTTCCCTCTTTCCCTGCTTTTCTCCCCTTTCACCTGTTTATTTTCCCCTCCTCCTCTTTATCTTCTTATGTTTTTGCTGGTCTTTCAGCCTAACTACCCCTTCTTTTTTCCTACATTTTTTAATTTTTTGTTTTTAATCTATCTTTTTCCTTTTCCTTCTCTTCTTCTCACCTCCCTTTTTTCTTTTTTTCCCCCCATCACACAGGAGGACAACATTCTCTCCATTCCTCATCCACTTCTACTGCAGTGACCATGTCAACCAATGAATGGGCACCACTATCAATTCCTACACCGCTGGATCACCATCAGATGACAGAAAATGCTTGTTCATTCCAACTGTACATCTACACATCAAACAGAGACCCACTCCTACATTTCCATCAATTATTCCACCAATGTGGAGATAGCTAGAGAGTGCCTCAGTGCTACAAAGTTAACAAGCAAAGGAGAACCCTTGCTCTGCTTATCTAGCTATATTGAAACAAACCAACAAAATATCAACAAACAAAAACAACAAATTCAATATATCTCAGAGACAACAAAATATCTCAATTCAAACAAAGAAACAGGACAAGATAGAGGAAACAAATGACTGAAATAATGAACTAAGAACAGGTAATAGAGCTACTTGAGAAAGATACATTCAGAAGATGTGTGTGTGTGTGTGTGTGTGTGTGTATAACATTCCAAGAATCAAGAAAACCATGAGCAGAGCAGAAGCAAGGAAAAGATTGACAATGCCCTTGAAGAATTCAGGATAATGACACAAGAGCAAAAGGACAAAATAAATAGATAATTAAAAATCATGCAAAAGCAACCATTAATATCAAAAAGATGAACACTAAAATTATGGAGATAAATAATATTGGAAGGATGATAGAATATGATTGAACCGGCTGAAGAATGCATATCTCAGGTAGAAAACAAATCCCTTGATGCCAGTTTTTATGAAGAAAAATCAGAAAAGAGGGTCAAGAGAAATGAAGAATACCTAAGAGTCATTTGGAATGATACCAAAAGAAATGACTTTCTCCTGGAATTTCAGAGCAAGAGAGGCAAAAAAAAAAAAAAAAAAAAAAAAAAAAAGAAAGAAAGAAAGAAAAGGAAAAGAAGAAGACTTGCTAACAGAAAACTTCCCCAATATCATTAAAGAAGTTCAATGAACACCATGCAGGATAGACCCCAAGAGAAAGTCACCAAGACAAATCATAATCAACTTTCCAAATGATAGACAAAGAAAGAATCTTGAGAGCAGCTTGGGAAAAATGAAATCTTACCTATAGAGAAAAACCAATAAGAAAGCTCTGTTTCTCAGCAGAAACCCTTCAGACAAGGAGGCAATGGGATGACATATATAAAATCTTGAAAGAAAAAATTTCCAACCAATAGTTATATATCCAGCAATACTTTCCCTCAAATATGATGGCAAAATCAGGAATTCCTGGACAAACAGAAATTAAGGCAATTTTTAGAAACCAGGTTCACCCTACATGAAAAGCTATAGGGAATCCTTCCAACAGAAAACTAGCAATAGAAGAAAGCAATCTAAGATTCAGACATGTGACAACACCACCCAGAAACCAACCCAAGAAAAGAATTCTTAAACCTAAAATAAACTTACAAAATGGAAAATAGAGAACCAGAAAGTAAATCTGTAAGCAATATCAAATATAATACAAATAAAGGGAATAAATGATGTAATTATAAAACTTCCATATGGGGAGGAAGTCAGGATGATGTCCATACAGAACAGATTTTTCTAAAGTTAGGGAGATCAGAATTTACTATAGGGTAATCACAAAGAAAATCAATAAAATTTCTAGCTAAAATAAGAGAGGAGAAAATCCAGGGACCTAGTATACATGGAAGGAACAGTAATGAAGAAAAGGGAAAGAAAACTTGATAACAAAAATGAACTCAGGACAGAAAAACATATGGAACAAAGACGTTATCAGCACTGCCACAACAAATACAAAAGAATGAGAGCAGTAAATTCATGCTTATCATTAATTACACAAATTGTCAATGGATTTAATGCACCAGTCAAGAGAAAGAGAGTGGCAGATTGGGTAAGAAACAAGACCCATCAACATGCTGCCCACAAGATACTCATCTTAGACACAAAGATAAAAATAAATGAAAAATCAAGGGATGAAAAAAGAATATATCGATCTAATGGCAAACAAAAAAAGAGCAGGAGAGTCAATATTAATTTCTGATAAAATAGACTTCAAGACAAAATCCAGCATAAGGGATAAGGAAGGGCATTATAAGATGATACAAAGGTCAGTGGACCTGGAGGATATAACCTCCCTCAGCACCCCTTCCCCCAGAAATCAATACTCATTATTTTCCTGTGCACATTGATCATTCTCCAGAATAGACCACATGTTAGTCCACAATTCAAGCCTCAATAAATTTTAAAAAATCCAAATTGTACAAAATATCTTCTTGGATCACAATGCTGTAAAATTGGAAATCAACAATATGCAGATCAAGGGAAAATAATCAAATATATGAAAGCTGAATAATACACTAATTAAGAACAACTGGATAATAGGAGAAATAAAATGTGAAATAAAAAATTCCTAGAAACAAATGAGAATAAAAACACAACACATCAAAACCTCTGGGACACAGCAAAAGCAGCACTTACAGGTCAATTTATAGCGATTAATACACATATCAAAAAAGAAAAAAGAACAAAAATTAACACCTTAACCCAAGAACTCCAAAAACTAGAAAAAGAGCAATAAGAACCCTCTGTCTCCAAAAGAAAGGGGGAAAAAATAGAGCAGAAATGAATGAAACAAGAAATAGTAAAAAGCAATAGTGAAAATCAAGAAGATTAGAAGCTGGTTCTCTAAAAAGATTAACAAAATCGACAAACTGCTGGCAAATTTAATTAAGGAAAAGAAGAAGATGCAAATACCTCAAATAATAAATGAAATGAGTGATGTTGGAACAGAACCATCTGAAATAAAAATGGATAATAACAGAACACTATGAAGAACTGTGGGAGCTCTGATAGCATAGTTCCTAAGTCACTTGACTGCTAACCAGAGGCTGGCAGTTCAAACTTACCAGCCACTCCTTGGAAGGAATATTGAGCAATCTACTTCTGTAGTGATACTATCTCAGAAACCCAAGGAGGGGTCACTATGAGTCAGGTCCGACTCGATGGTACATAACAACAACAACATGAAGAACTGTAGTCTAACAAATTTGAAAACATAGAAATGGACAAATTTCTAGAAACACAAGATTTGCCAAAAGTAGCACTGACTGAGTTAGAAAATTTGAATAGACCCAACACAAAGGAAGAAATTGAGCAAGCTATAAACCAAACCAAACCAACCAACCAACGAACCAAACAACAACAACAAAACAGTCTGAAGCAGCCTGAATGCCTAACTAGAAAGGCAAAGTGAGCTCTGCTTATTTTCAGACTTTCATAAGACCTCTCTAGTGATTCAAGCAGACACATAAATTTCCTACTACAGTAGGAATATTTTTGATAAAAGCAAAATTTAAGTAGGCTCATGGGTCATAATTGGGAGAAAGGATGTGATGTGGGTAGTATAAGAAGCAGAGCAGCAGTAATAGCAACATGCCTTCAAGCTTCATCTCCTGTACCATCCTAGTCTTCCCTTCTGAGGACTTCTCCCAAGAAGTGCACATGCCCCTTTATCCTGCTTCTAGCAGCTCATTTTTCACAGCTTCTTAAAAACCTATGGAAATATTTCCAAGTTCCTATATGGTCTATAAAGAGCATACTTTCTTCTGATCAAAATATAGATGTATTGGTCAGGAAAAAAATCACACTGGGACTTTGTTGCATTGCTAATCATAAGCATGCTTTAACAGGCAACACTGCATTTCTTTGTTAGTTGAATGTTTCCTTGCCTTCAGCTAGGTGTTCAGGTGTGCTGTACTGTAATCATTTCTACCATCTTCACACCTACAAATAGAGATAACAGCTAGCTCACCAAGTGTGAGACTTAGAGGGACATGGTGGTCTACTAAGATACCCCAAACATTTCTTATTTTATCTTATTAAACAATGCAGGAAACATCAAGAGAAGATGGAAGGAATACACAATATAAATACTTTATTAGTTCACTATTATAAAAAATCAAGGAAAGATTTACATATGGAAGCAAATTTTCATTGTTGGCTACCAAGAATGGGAGGGGAAGGGAGGGGAAGAAAAATTTTTAGGTAAGAGACAAGTATTGATTTGGATGAATATACCAAAAGTGAGTGAGAAACACAATAACATTAAGGAAAAGGAAGACACAGAGAGGTGCACAAGTAGTACAGGCAACAAGGATAAATACTTTTACATACACAACATTGCATTATCAGTAATAAGAAACACTAATATATTGGTCAATACATAGGTAGAGAGCATAAATTATCAGGTATGTCTAGGCAAGGGAGCTCTGGTAGCATAGTGTCTAAGGCACTTGACTGCTAACCAGAAGGCTGGCGGTTCAAACCCACCAGCCACTCCTCGGAAGGAAGATGGGGCAATCTACTTCCGTAGTGATACCGCCTCGGAAACACAAGGAGGGGTCGCTATGAGTCGGGTCCGACTCGACGGCACATAACAACAACAACAACAACAACATGTCTAGGCAAAAGGGAACATACCCATAACCATATATAAGTTTGGCAGATGACATTTCTACATACATATTTGTATGTGCTACAAGAATGTCCACATATACAATCGAGCTAACAGGGCAAAATTACGATAACTTTTTAGTCACAGGCAAACACCTTGAGAGAGTGAGTCACTAGTCCATGGGCTTAGAACAATGGTCACAGGGACATATATGCTTAACTGGCATAACATAGTAGATAAAAACATTGTTCTAAATCCTACTTTGGTGAGTAGTGACTGGAGTCTTAGAAGCTTGCAAATGGCCATTTTAGATGGCACAATTGGTGCCATCTGGGGCAAAGAAGAATGAAGTAAACCAAAGACATTTGGAAATTATTAGTCCAATGAGCTAGTAGACCATTTGAACCTCAGCCTGCTTGACCAAGAGACCAGAACTAGATGGTGCTGGCTACCACACGGCAAGGGATCAGTGCAGGATATCCTGGATATACTGGGAGAAAAATGTGGAATAAAATTCAAAGTCATAAAAAAGAGCAAGCTTACTGGTACGATAGAGAATGGAGAAACCCTTGAGACTATGGCCGCTATTTACCCTTCAGACCTGAAACTGAACTCACGTTGTGGGCTTCCAGCCAAACAGTAGAAAGGCATATAAAGTGAACCTTTACACTAGGTACGTACACTCATGGGAACAATAGACCATCAGAAATCAGAAGGGCAGTATTTGCACATGGAGATAGCTCAGAGAAAAGGAATGCATATGAAAGAAGGGCACAGGGAAAAGGTGGACACGGAAAAGGTAAACACAGGAAGGAAGTGGGAAGTGAGCTGTTACATTATGAGGATTACAATCAATGTCATGAAAAAATATGTGTATGAACGATTGTATGGAAAATGATTTTGATCTGTAAACTTTCACCCAAATCACAATTAGAAAAAATAAAACGTTTCCAGTAGGACATCATCAAGGAAGTGCCGGGAAATCAAGCTGGATTCAGAAGAGGAATGAGGGATATCATTGTTGATGTCAGATTGATCTTTGCTGAAAGCAGAGAATACCAGAAAATATTTACTTGTATTTTATTGACTATGCAAAAGTATTAGACTGTGTGGATCATGACAAATCCTGTGTTACATTGTGAAGAATTGGTATTCCAGAATGCTTACTTGTGTTCATGAGAAAATTGTACATAGACCAAGATGCAGTGATTAGAACAGAATAAAAGTTTATTGTGTGGTTTAAAATCAGCAAAAGTGTGAGTTAAGTTGCATCTTTTCACCATACTTCTCCAACCTGTATGCTGAAAAATAATCTGAGAAGCTGAACTATATGAAAAACATGGCATCAAGATTGGAAGAAGACTCATTAACAACCAGGATTCTGCAGAGAATACCACCTTGCTTGGTGAAAGTGAAGAAGATTTGAAGAACCTGCTGTCGAAGAGCAAAGACTACAGCCTGTGATATGGATTACACTTTAACATAAAAAAACAAAAATCCTCCCGAATGGACAAATAAGCAACATTATGCTAAACAGAAAAGACTGAAGTTGCCAAGGATGTCATTTTACTTGGATCCACAATCAATCTTATGGAAACAGCAGTCATGAAACCAATCGACTTACTGCATTGGGCAACTTTGCTGCAAAAGGCCTCCTTAAAGTGTTAAAAAGGAACACAAGGAGGGATTGCTATGAGTTGAATCCACTCTATGGCAGTCCTCATGCTGAGGACTAAAGTGCACCTACTGCAAGCCATGGTATTTTCAATCACCTAATATATATGCAAAAGCTGGGCAATAAATAAGGAAGGACAAAAAAACAAACAAAAAAACCACTCTGAATTTAGAGTTCTAGATTCCTAAAACTAAAAACCAAACAAACACAAACAAAAAAACAAACTCATTGCTGTCAAGTCAATTCTGACATGTAGAGATCCCTCCTTGGATTTCCAAGGTGGTATCTCTATGGAAGTAGATTGCCCAATCTTCCTTCCGAGGAGTGGCTGGTGGGTTTGACTTTGTTATTCTAGGCTGGAGGCTTTATGTTGAAAGGACTCCTTTTAACATTTCTTGTACTGTTGGTATGGTTTTCACAAAGTCCCTTAATTTCTGCTTGTCCAAGATTGTGTTAATTTCAACCTCATATCTGAAGGGATGGGAGCTCTGGCAGCATAGTGCCTAAGGCATTTGACTGCTAACCAGAAGAATAGCAGTTCAAACCCACCAGCCACTCCTCAGAAGGAAGATTGGGCAATCTAATTTCCCAGAGATACCACCTCAGAAACACAAGGAGGGATTGCTATGAGTTGAATCCACTCTATGGCAGTGAGTTTGGCTTTGTTTTATACATATACATATACATATACATATACATATACATATACATATACGTGTGTGTGTGTGTGTGTGTATACATCTTTGGAATTCTTTCTCAGGTAGCTCTATTACCTGTTCCTACTTCTTTATTTTGGTCATTTGTTCCCAGTATCATGTTCTGTTTCTTTGTTTGAATTAAAGTATTCTGTTGTCCCTGAGACATACTGAAATTGTTGCTTTTATTTGTTGATTATTTGTTGGTTCATTTCAATATATCTAGATGAGAAAAGCAAGAGTGCCCCTTTGCTTGTTAACTTTGTAGCACTGAGGCACTCTCTGGCTATCTCTGCATTGGTGGAATAATTGATGGAAGTGTAGGTGTGGGTCTTTGTTTGATGTGCAGAGGTGCAGTTGGGATGAACAAGCATTGTCTGCCATCTGATGTTGATCCAGTGGTGCAGGAATTGATAGTGGTGCCCATTCATTGGTTGACTTGGTCACTACAGTAGAAGTGGATGAGGAATGGAGAGTTAATGTTGTCCTCCTGTTTAATGGGGGGAAAAAAACAAAAAAAGAAAAAAGGTGGGGGGAGGAAGAAGAAGAGAAGGAAAAGGAAAGAAAAGATTAAAAGTAAAAAAATTTAGGAAAAAAGAGGGGATGGTCAGTCTGAAAGACCCACAAAAATATAAGAAGATGAAGAGGAGGAGGGAGAAATAAATGGGTAAAAGGTGAGAAAAGTAGGGAAAAAGGGAAGGAGAAAAAAAAGGGGGGGGGGGATAAAGGAAACGGAGCAGGAGGAACTTTTGTAATTACAGTCATTTGACAGCCTTGGGAGCAGGCAAGTGTAGCAGAAACCATACTCTTCAGGTGTGTGTCTGTGGAGGGAAAGGACCCTGGCACACATGGGCTCCTTCAGTCAGAAAAGCTTCAGGTGTTTGCCTGTTTTGCTCATTGTGGAAAGGATCAACCAGTGATATAAGCAGATGAAGGGACAGCCACAGCCTCTGCATCTACCTATTTGCAGTGGTTTGTGACAGGAGGCTATGGGACTTCTTCAGCCTCCACTGTAGTGGTGGTGAGGAGACACCTCTACTTACTGGGAAGCTGTGTTTTTTGGAGCAGGAGTATGGCTCACCAGTTGTGATTCACTGGTAGGAGTCTGGCACCCTTCTGGGATAGCTCCTGTCTACACTCCAGTGAAATGTTGCCCTGATACTGTCTTTTCTTTTCTTCTTCTTCTTCTTTTTTTTTTTTTTTTTCTAGAAAACCAAAATGAAACTCAATGTCATCAAGCCATTTCCAACTCATAGCAACCCCTCCTTGCATTTCTGGGTCAGTATCTGGTGGAGTAGTGCTTAAGTCATTTGACTGCTAACCAGAAAGCTGGTGGTTCAAACCCACCAGCTACTCCTTGGAAGGAAGATTGGGCAATCTACTTTTGTAGTGATACTGCCTTGGAAACCCAAGAAGGTGTAGCTATGAATCAGATCCCATGCGTCAGCAGTGAGTTTGGTTTGTTTTTGGTGGAGCAAGGCCTAAAAAGCAGACTGCAGTTAAATATAGACTTGGAGAGAAAGGCTGAAAAGCAAGTCCAAGTTGGTGCAATCACTTGTGTTCCACCTACTAGGAATCGGCATGCTGCTGAGCCAGCTCCCCAGAGAGATTTTGGCCCTGTGACAGACATCATGAATCTACATAGCCGTGAAATAAGTGCACCCAGATGGAAATCTGTGATGAGCCTGACTGGTGAAAGGTGGCAGCAGGAGAAAGGCAACGCTGACAGCTCTCCTGCCTGAAGGTGAGAGCTCCTGGCAGAGCTCCAGGTCTCATTGGCAATCCGTACTCAATGCCTAACCTCTGCTGCTGTTGGTGCCTCAAAGTTTGGTCTTTGAGCCTGGAGAATTTGTCTTACTGAAGGATCTACCAGGAAAGCCTCACCCAAGAGGAGCTAGGTTCACGTCATTATCCTGCAGCCAGGAGTTGGGTGGGGACAGAAGGAAGCGCAGAGCAGTTCAAGCTGCCCAAATTCACTGGAGGTGAGGGCCATTTTAGGACCCATGGCTTACAGGCTGTGGCACTACTATGGGCTGCTGGACTGAGCGGTTGTGGAACAACACAGCTTGCAATGAGCTATGTAAGGTGGACACAGGTGGTCAGCTGGTTATCAAACATGTGTGGCACCAAAGGCTATGGGGACAGCTCTGTGGGACCTCTGTGGACATCAACTCCTCTCCTCATTTGTCAAGAAGCTGCACTGCAGCCTAGGCCATCCAGACTTTCATCTGTTTCATTCTCTACCTTTTTTTTTTTTTTTTTCTGAACTCAAGCCAAAGGGGAGAGCTTTGCTTCCCACCTCTGTGAGCTGGTTGTTGAAATTCAGGTGGAGGAGGGGGAATGGAAGAGGATGAAAAGTGCCAGGGACCTATAAGGGAAACCCAAGGGACCAGAGTACAGAGAAGCTAAGCCTTCAGACATTCAATGCTAGACTCCTTTGGTACTTTCAAGCTTTTGGAAGCTGCAATGGATTTTCTTTACAAGTGAGATCTCAGAATTGAGTACAGCTCAAATCTGGTTCTGTTGCACATTGGGTGGCTGTGTTTCTGAGCCAACTTGATGGTACCTGACAACAACCACAATTATTAAGAATTTAGAATTGTTTCCATTTATATCTTCTGGCCTCCTTTTTTCCCATTGATTCATGAGGAAGACTTGCTTGAGGTTTACACTACAATTTTAACTTCTGTGTATCTAATTATTTTGTGCTAAAACTGTCAAAATTGTGTAATTGGCACAGGAATTTGAGGAGACAGTTTATGTGACTTAAAGTTTTGCAGGAAGCATGTTTTCTTTTTGTTTCTATCTCTTCTATCTGGCAGTGCCAGAGACATTGTAGGAATTCAGCTGAAGTGAATGAGTATGAAGAAGGAGGAAGAGGGGAGCTGATTACATCATGGTATTTCCCAGCCTGCACTCGTGCCCACCCCTGGATGCTGTTGGAACACAGGGCCCCTCCTCAGGGCACACAGAGCTTGTGCAGTAGGTGATGTACACATAGCAGTGGACAAACACCACACATAGCTAGTCAGTGTGCAAAGCACACAGATATTAATTGCTCTGTTATCTCAATGAGTTTTGGTTAGTGTTCTCTTAACATTTTCTCCCTTTCATGTAAAGTGCTATTGACTTGAAGGCAACAATGTGGGGAAGATAAATTGTTAAATACATATTTGAGATCTTGTATCTCTGAGGCTTCTACTTTCTGCCTGTTAGATCAGACCAACTGAGAATTCTGCCTTTTTAACTGTATCTTGAGCAGCAACCTGCCTGCAAGGAGGATTTGATAGCCTCAAATAATTAACATACTTGGAAAACATTACTATCATAACTCAGAAGTTGCTAAGCAATGGAAGAAAATCAGTCAAGTAAGAAAAATCCACCTGTGATCACAATGAGAGTTTTTTATGACCAGGATAACTTCACAGGAATGGTGATCAGTGGCAAAAAACTAAAATCAAACCTAACTCACTGTCATCAAGTTGATTTGACTCATAACGACCCCTCCTTGGGCTTCCAAGGCTGTATCTCTAGGGAAGTAGATTGCCCAACCTTCCTTCCCAAGAGTGGCTGGTGGGTTTGAACTGCCAGCCTTCTGGTTAGCATTCAAATGCCTGAGGCACTACCCCACCAGAGCTCCTGATCAGTGGCAGGGAGAGTGAAAAGAGGTACCCTGAAAAGTGTTAAGGGGGTCATGGAAAAGACTATGGATGGGTGGGATGGCATCAATCAAAACATTGGGAATTCTGCAGTGCTTTGAGCTGTTAAACCTTAAGGAAATTAAAATGTGTGAGTATTAGGAAACTTGCTGATTCTGTTTCTATGTTTACCTATATTGAGGAAATGCTTTCCTGTAATTTTTCTGATGCTCTTTGACATGAACGTTCCCTCTCCCACATTTTTTTAACTCCACAAATATTGTGTCATCCTGCAACATAGATACAGAAACCTTAAATATGATGTCAGAATTAATTATTAATTTTCAAGAGAGGGGCTGGCAAATGAAAAACTTCAGAAAATGGTCAGAGGAAAGATAGTAAAGCAGAAGACAACAGTTCTTTAGAATTAAACAACTTAGGCTTGGATAAACATTCCTGAAATAAAAGAATGCAAGTTGTACAATTGATAACAAGTGTTGTTTCCAAGATTGCACCATACAGAATTTAAGAGAGTATGCTGAGATGAGCTAATGTTCCCATATTTTCTTGATGACACATTCACAGATGCCTCTGTCAGGCACCACTGATTACTAGAACATGAGAAATCATTACAAGTGGTTTTTCTTTTTTTTTTTTTAATTTTTAAAAAATTAAATTGTGACTTGGATGAAAGTTTACAGGGCAAATTTATCTTCCACACAATGGTTCACATACACTTTGTCTCACAACATTGACTGCAATTTCCCACAATGTAACAGCTCTCTTCCCACTTCCTTTCCATAGTTAACTCTTCTCTGTGTCCTTCCCTCCCATGCACTCCAGCTCCCTCAGTTGTCTCCCTGTGCATACACAGCCCTTCTATTCTCCCATGATTGATTTCTCCAAGGAGTGTATCTACGTAATGTAAATGTTCAGCTCATATGCCTGTCTTTTGTTTGACTGGAAGCCACAGGAGTGGGTTCATTTCCAGACCTGAAGAGCAGCTAGGGGCCATAGTCTCAGGTGTTCCACCAAGATCTATCAGACCAGCAAACCTGGTCCCTCTTTTTTTTTTTTTGTAAATGATTTTGAGTTTTGTTCCACATTGTTCTCTTACTCTGTCCAGGATCTCTTAAACAGATCCCCCTCTGAGAGGTAGCCAGGCACCATCTAGTTCTTCTGGTCTCATAGTCATGTAGGCTGAAGATCGCATGGTGTACCAGTCCCTTGGCCTAATTGTTTCCATGAGTCTTTGGTTTTCTTCGTTCTTCTTTGCTCTGGATGAGAAGAGAACCATTGTTACATCTAGATGGCTGCTTCCAAGCTTTTAAGATCCCAGTTGCTACTCCCCAAAGTAGGATATGGAACAATATTTTTATGGAGTATATTATGCCAATTGAGCTTGATGTCCCCTGAGACCAGGGTCCTGAGCCCACAGGTCCGACTATTCGCTCTCTCTGGGTAGCTGACTGCGGCCAAGAAGTGACTACAACCTGGTCCCTCATCAGCTCTACTATATACCTGGGAATTCTTACAGAACATATAAATACACTTATAGAAATATTGTCTGACAACCCTGTACATGGTCATGGGTACACTCCCCCCTGCATAGACTTACCTTATCATTCAGCCTGTCCACCCATCTATCCACCCATACATCAATGTTTGCCATCACTGACAACACAATACTGTATGTGCAAAAGGGTTCATCTTTGTTGTCTTTACCTCCCATGTACCTCTCTATGTCTTTTTGTTCCTCAATGCCACTGTGTTGATCACTCACATTTGGTACATTTCCCTTCCCTTTATTCAAATCAATACTTTTCTCTACCTATCTAGAGGTGTTCCCTTTCCTCCCCCCCCACCCCCTGTTGTTGTTGTTATGTGCCATTGAATCGTACCGGACTCATAGCGACTTCTCCTTGGGTTTCTGAGGTAGTATCACTACAGAAGTAGATTGCCCAACCTTCCTTCCAATAAGTGACTGGTAGGTTTGAACTGCCAGCCTTCTGGTTAGCAGTCAAGTGCTTTAGGCAGAACTGAGAACCCATTGGATGTCTAGCATTAATGGGATGGTTAAATCAATTATGATCCATTCTTGCTATGGATGCAGGATTTGAAACAATACAAATAAAAATAGTAACTAATATTTGCATATTAACTAATATAGTAACTAATATTTATATTATTTTTATTTGTATTGATTTAAATCCTGCATCCATAGCAAGAATGGATCATAATTTATTTAACCATCCTGTTAATGCTAGGCATCTAATGGGTTGTCAGTTCCATCATATTGCTATTAAGCTTATATTGAACAGTTCACATATATGTTTGATCACACACACACACACACACACACATTTCAGTGAGTTCCCAGACATAAAATACCTGGTGGAAAAAGCATGGATATATTATATTCTGTGTTGTTGTTTTGCTAGGGTCCGTTGGGTTGGCTCTGACTCTTAATGACACTATATACAACAGAATGAAACATTGCCCTGTCCTGTACCATCCTCACAATCTTTGCTATGCTTCAGCCCATCATTGCAGCCATGTATCAATCAATCTCATTGATGTTCTTCCCTTTTTCTCTGATCCTCCATTTTACTTTTGGACCACATGACCAAAGTAGGTGAGAGGAAATCTAGCCATTTTCATTTCTAAGGAGAATTCTGGCTGCACTTATTCCAGAATAGATTTGCTCGTTCTTCTGGCAGTCCATGTTATTTTCACTATTCTTCTCTAACACCACAAATCAAAGGCATCAATTCTTCTTTGATCTTCCTTATTCATTGTCCAGGTATCACATGCATATGACTAAAACTCACTGTGGTCCAGCCAAATTCAGCTCACAGTGACCCCTCCTTGGGTTTCCAAGGCGGTACCTCTATGGAAGTAGATTGCCCAGGCTTCCTTCCGAGGAGTGGCTGGTGGGTTGGAATGGTCAGCCTTCTGGGTAGCAGTCAAATGCCTTAGGCACTATGTCACGAGCATATGAGGCGGTTGAAAATACTATGGTTTGGATTAGGTAAAGAGGTCTTTTGCAGCAGATTTTGCTAGGGCAATACTATGTCTGCTTTCTTGACTGCTGCTTCCATGAGTGTTGATTGTGGATCCAAATAAAGTGAAATCTCTAACAACTTCAGTCTTTTCTCCATTTATTGTGATGTTGCTTATTGGTCTAGTTGTGAGGATCTTTGTGTCCTTTATATTGAGGTGTAATCCATACTGAAGACATTTGTATCACACTGTGTCATATCGTGTCATATGGTGTCACTTGCATATCATAAGTTGTTAATGAGTCTTCTTTCAATCCTGACGCTGCTTTCTTCTTCACATAGTCCAGCTCCTCTGATTATTTGCTTAGCATACAGATTGAATAAGTATGGTGAAAGATACAACCCTGACACACTCCCTTCCTGCTTTTTAAACCATTCAGTATTCCCTTGTTTTGTTCGAATGACAATCTTTATAAATGTTCCTCATGAGCACAATTAAGCATTCTGGAATTTACAGAGCAAATTCACTTTCCATACAGCAGTTCACATATACTTTGTCTCATGTCATTGACCACAGTTTACCACAATGCAACAGCTCCCCTCCCAC